>NC_080636.1:2592500-2892500 GCF_027579445.1 Ammospiza nelsoni
TCCAAGATGACCCATTGCATTTGGTCTTTCTCTTATTCTTTCCCATTTCAGTGATGAAGCTTCTGGGGAGAAAGTCATAATTTTAAATTATTAAGGAAGAAAAAAATATAAATCTTAGTATTTATTTTTGAAAAAATGCTGTGTTTAGGAAACAAGGAACTAAAAGCAATTTTGCCAGTCTGAATTTCTCCTCTACGTCATATAGAGTGAAGGTTTTTTTGCCACATTTATTTCTACAAAAAACAAAGTCTATTTCCATGTCATTACTCCCTGATTTTGTATGTTTTGAGGTGGTAATTTCTCAAAGGTTAGTTCCTCACCTAATTTTGGCCAGTGACTCAAGTCTGATGCAAATATGGGCTATAAAGTTAATATAAGAAAGTAATAAAAGATTGGGATCTGTTACTCCTTAACCTTACCAGAAGTGTCTGGGACTGTCTGATGGTACCAGTGACTGAATATAGATGATTTCTAAAAAATAATAAAAAAAACAAACAAATTAAAATATTAAGGCAAAAAAAATCAGTTGGGCTCTTCAGAGTCTCACAAGCAACTACTGTAAATTACTATTTATTAGCTTGAAATTTAAGCACAATTTTACCATCTCAAAAGGAAAATGACACTAAATGTCTGAACCACACAAGAAGATAAGGACAACAGAAGCAGTTATTAAGTTAGAAATGTTGAAATAGCATATTTGAGTGGAACAACTGATGGCTTTGTGTACATCAATAAATACAAACATAAATGCTGAAGGATAATGTCTCCTGGTCAGAGCTCCTTACTATGTTCATTCTAACCACAGAGCAGATCTGTAGTAGAGCATTACTACAGCCATGAATATCAACCAGATGTAAAATGCTAATTTTAGTATTTTTACTACTCCTAAGCCATTAACTGAGCCTTAAAAGCAGAAGGGCAAAGCATTAGCCATACCAATAATAGCTCCTATTTTTGACAGGGAGAAACTGAAGGATAAATCCTCTATTTGAGATGAACTAAGAATAAGATTTCATCTATTTTCCTTACTGATTTCAATTACTTCAGTGACAGGCATGTTAAACTATTTGTAAAAACTTTTAAACTTCCCTCTCCAGGTGTATATTATATACAGTTGTAGCTGAAGAATGTCGTGGACAAATTTAGGATTTCTTGATTAAGTTTCCTCTTTTCCCATTTTTTTATTTGTCTAAAAGCCTCATTCACTGTGTAATTTCCACATTGAAGCAATGCCTTCATGTCTTGGTTATTTGGAGACAGCGCTGTTCCTGAGCCAAACATGATGCATTACTCAGAGGATTTTTTATTTTTAGCATTTCCTTCTTTGGATCAGAAAGTGGAAATAGTGTTTTGTTTTTGCAAACACAAAATAAATGCTGTTAATTAACACCTGAAACTCTTTTAAGACAGTGTTTTATGTATGTCCATTACTGTGGTATCATGAATGAAGCCTTTAGGAGGAGCAAGATTTCCACAGTAGACCTTTCACCAGCCCCAGTCCTAGACACAGCTTTTGCAACAGGAATATCAGTATTTTTTTCTTTTCTTTCTTGTTCTCCCTGATATTAATTTTTTATTGAAGTTTGGGTAAAGGTCCAATGTTGAAATCCCAGGAAATTATTGTGGTTTCTGAGAGTACAACACTGAGGTGCTGTGAGCTTCTTTAGAAGGCCCATATCCTGGGAAACCCCATACTCCATGAATTTTATGTTTCTCTCCTCAAGGCACTAAGGAAGCTGTTACCACCACTTTTTTTTTTTGTGGAGATTAGGGAATGGAAGAGAAGCTGTGGCTGCCCCATTCCTTGAGGTGTCCAAGGCCAGGTTGGATGGGGCTTGGAGCAACCTGGTGTGGTGGAAAGTGCCCCTGCCCATGGCAGGGATGATCATTGAAGCCTCTTCCAACACAAATCATTCCACGATTCTGGTTTCTTTCGTGAATATTGTGAGAAATAGCTACTCACTTTTCATAGTTTAGGAAGGTTTATTAAACCTTATCAAAAATACAACAGAAGGCTGAATAAAGAAAAAGGTTATGGTGCCGGGAGCAAAAGATTTTCCCTGCCATGTGGCTCAGCTCCATCACAATGGAGGTTTTCCCTTTTTACCCTTTAACCCCTCCCAAAGTTTTGTCTATCAACCCCTTGTTTGCTGTCCAGGGGTGGAGATCTGTTCCTCAAATCCTGACTGGGGGTCAGATGCCACCACAATGACAAGCCAGCCCTCCCAGATGTCCCAACCCCAGCTGTCCCTTGATAACCACATGAGGAGGTACAACATAACTATAAATCTGTAAACTTTTCTTAACCTATATACATGATATTTGTCCATTAATTGTGAGAGTCAATCATCACATTACTCATCTATCCCAAATATTAAAGCCTGTCTTCTTCCCTGCTCAATCCAGTGTCTGGGCAGCAGCATGAGAGGAGTTAGACATGGTGACCTCTCCTCATTTAAAGCATTTTCATCCAACAACCCACCTGTGGCTCTGCTGTTCCTCATTATTCAGACAAAGACACGGAGATGCTCACGAAAGAACCTCAGCAGAATGATTTGTGACCCCTTTATTCCATGAGTTCCTCACAAGATGATTTACAGAGTTGGATTCTACTCAGCCTGGCTAAAGGTGAGGAGATAGAGGCTTACTTATCCGAAGCACCACTAAATAAAGGCTGCCAAGGAGTGTGTGAGACAGGCTATTAGTGCCTGGTCACGGCAGGGATAGAATTGAAATTTATTCCTTGTGACCTGTCTACTGCCAGGGAACAGGTATTAATTATCTGATCTGTCTGCACATTTTCTCCCCCAGGATCTCTCGAGCTGAGCCTGGATCACACAGAGGGCTCTGCCTGGTTCTTGCAGACACCTGGTTAAGGAATGAACAATAAATCCTTCCTTCCTTCCTTCCTTCCTTCCTTCCTTCCTTCCTTCCTTCCTTCCTTCCTTCCTTCCTTCCTTCCTTCCTTCCTTCCTTCCTTCCTTCCTTCCTTCCTTCCTTCCTTCCTTCCTTCCTTCCTTCCTTCCTTCCTTCCTTCCTTCCTTCCGCCACTTCCTTCCGCCACTTCCTTCCGCCACTTCCTTCCGCCACTTCCTTCCGCCACTTCCTTCCTTCCTTCCGCCACTTCCTTCCTTCCTTCCGCCACTTCCTTCCGCCACTTCCTTCCTTCCGCCACTTCCTTCCTTCCGCCACTTCCTTCCGCCACTTCCTTCCGCCACTTCCTTCCTTCCTTCCTTCCTTCCTTCCTTCCTTCCTTCCTTCCTTCCTTCCTTCCTTCCTTCCTTCCTTCCTTCCTTCCTTCCTTCCTTCCTTCCTTCCTTCCTTCCTTCCTTCCTTCCTTCCTTCCTTCCGCCACTTCCTTCCGCCACTTCCTTCCGCCACTTCCTTCCGCCACTTCCTTCCTTCCTTCCGCCACTTCCTTCCGCCACTTACTTCCTTCCTTCCTTCCTTCCTTCCTTCCTTCCTTCCTTCCTTCCTTCCTTCCTTCCTTCCTTCCTTCCTTCCGCCACTTCCTTCCGCCACTTCCTTCCGCCACTTCCTTCCGCCACTTCCTTCCGCCACTTCCTTCCGCCACTTCCTTCCGCCACTTCCTTCCGCCACTTCCTTCCGCCACTTCCTTCCTTCCGCCACTTCCTTCCTTCCGCCACTTTCTTTCTTCCTTCCGCCACTTCCTTCCGCCACTTCCTTCCGCCACTTCCTTCCGCCACTTCCTTCCTTCCTTCCTTCCTTCCTTCCTTCCTTCCTTCCTTCCTTCCTTCCTTCCTTCCTTCCTTCCTTCCTTCCTTCCTTCCTTCCTTCCTTCCTTCCTTCCTTCCTTCCTTCCTTCCTTCCTTCCTTCCTTCCTTCCTTCCTTCCTTCCTTCCTTCCTTCCTTCCTTCCTTCCTTCCTTCCTTCCTTCCTTCCTTCCTTCCTTCCTTCCTTCCTTCCTTCCTTCCTTCCTTCCTTCCTTCCTTCCTTCCTTCCTTCCTTCCTTCCTTCCTTCCTTCCTTCCTTCCTTCCTTCCTTCCTTCCTTCCTTCCTTCCTTCCTTCCTTCCTTCCTTCCTTCCTTCCTTCCTTCCTTCCTTCCTTCCTTCCTTCCTTCCTTCCTTCCGCCACTTCCTTCCTTCCGCCACTTCCTTCCTTCCGCCACTTCCTTCCTTCCGCCACTTCCTTCCTTCCTTCCTTCCGCCACTTCCTTCCTTCCGCCACTTCCTTCCTTCCTTCCTTCCTTCCTTCCGCCACTTCCTTCCGCCACTTCCTTCCTTCCTTCCTTCCTTCCTTCCTTCCTTCCTTCCTTCCTTCCTTCCTTCCTTCCTTCCTTCCTTCCTTCCTTCCTTCCTTCCTTCCTTCCTTCCTTCCTTCCTTCCTTCCTTCCTTCCTTCCTTCCTTCCTTCCTTCCTTCCTTCCTTCCTTCCTTCCTTCCTTCCTTCCTTCCTTCCTTCCTTCCTTCCGCCACTTCCTTCCGCCACTTCCTTCCGCCACTTCCTTCCGCCACTTCCTTCCGCCACTTCCTTCCGCCACTTCCTTCCTTCCGCCACTTCCTTCCGCCACTTCCTTCCGCCACTTCCTTCCGCCACTTCCTTCCGCCACTTCCTTCCGCCACTTCCTTCCTTCCTTCCTTCCTTCCTTCCTTCCTTCCTTCCTTCCTTCCTTCCTTCCTTCCTTCCTTCCTTCCTTCCTTCCTTCCTTCCTTCCTTCCTTCCTTCCGCCACTTCCTTCCTTCCTTCCGCCACTTCCTTCCTTCCTTCCGCCACTTCCTTCCGCCACTTCCTTCCGCCACTTCCTTCCGCCACTTCCTTCCGCCACTTCCTTCCTTCCGCCACTTCCTTCCTTCCGCCACTTCCTTCCTTCCGCCACTTCCTTCCTTCCGCCACTTCCTTCCTTCCGCCACTTCCTTCCGCCACTTCCTTCCTTCCTTCCTTCCTTCCTTCCTTCCTTCCTTCCTTCCTTCCGCCACTTCCTTCCGCCACTTCCTTCCGCCACTTCCTTCCGCCACTTCCTTCCGCCACTTCCTTCCGCCACTTCCTTCCGCCACTTCCTTCCGCCACTTCCTTCCTTCCGCCACTTCCTTCCGCCACTTCCTTCCTTCCGCCACTTCCTTCCTTCCTTCCTTCCTTCCGCCACTTCCTTCCTTCCTTCCTTCCTTCCTTCCTTCCTTCCTTCCTTCCTTCCTTCCTTCCTTCCTTCCTTCCTTCCTTCCTTCCTTCCTTCCTTCCTTCCTTCCTTCCTTCCTTCCTTCCTTCCTTCCTTCCTTCCTTCCTTCCTTCCTTCCTTCCTTCCTTCCTTCCTTCCGCCACTTCCTTCCTTCCTTCCTTCCTTCCTTCCTTCCTTCCTTCCTTCCGCCACTTCCTTCCTTCCGCCACTTCCTTCCTTCCTTCCTTCCGCCACTTCCTTCCTTCCGCCACTTCCTTCCTTCCGCCACTTCCTTCCTTCCGCCACTTCCTTCCTTCCGCCACTTCCTTCCTTCCTTCCGCCACTTCCTTCCTTCCTTCCTTCCTTCCTTCCTTCCTTCCTTCCTTCCTTCCTTCCTTCCTTCCTTCCTTGTTTCCTTGTTTCCTTGTTTCCTTCCTTGTTTCCTTGTTTCCTTCCTTCCTTGTTTCCTTCCTTGTTTCCTTCCTTGTTTCCTTCCTTGTTTCCTTCCTTGTTTCCTTGTTTCCTTGTTTTCTCTTAGGCCCTGAAGGACTTCTGAAAGCATTTTGAAGATCTGTATTTGCCACTGTTTGTGTATGTGATGCTCACCTTGAAGAACAATCCGTTCTGCATGCCTGGTGTTTGTTCTGTGGAAGATTCTCCTTTTTGTATCAGGTCAGGCTGACTTTATTGATTTGACTTCCTCTGGCTATGTTCTTTCCACTCACTGGACAGCACTTTTATGACTAGTCGTTAATGGAACCTCAGTACAGCCAGCACTCTGATGTATTAATAAAAACAGCAGTGTCATCAGCAAAGACGGTTTTAAGGGTAAATGGGTTTTGTAACTTGTTCAAAGGCTCCCTGGTACTGCTTTGCTTTGCTAACATACGCTGGAGGGCTTTAAAGAGGAAGAGAGAAGTGTTGTGAAAGGAAGGAGAAGTTTCCCAGCACTGTAGTTGAAATGGAAATAGTTTTTGTGGCTCTCATGCTGTCCCAGCAGTGCAGAACTGCAGCAGTGTCCTGGAGATGGAGTTCTGCCTGTGTGAGAGATCTGCCAAGCCAGGAGCAAACCTGAGGTAGCTTAAAATCATATGAAAACCCACAGACTGTGGAGATGGATAGCAGGGAGGAAATTGCAAACAGGTATGGACCCCATGTTTTCTGACTCATGTTCTTACCATGGTGTCACATGGGCTGAACTGACCCTTGATAGGGAATCAAATTATGCCTGAACTTTCTGTGAAAGTTTACAAAGGCATATGAAGGACTACTACTATTATTATTATTATTATTATTATTATTATTATTATTATTATTATTATTACTACTACTACTATTATTATTTACTACTACTACTTCTATTATTATTATCATTAGCCCTGTTTTATCCTAGACCCCAATATTTCCACCATGAGGAGGAAATGCCAGTGCCTGCCATCCTTAAAAGAGATTTTCAGAGTGCTCAAGGTGGGAGGTGCATTGCTCTGCAGGTACAACAGACAGCCTGGCTTTTTAAAGGATTAATTGTAAAAGTCACATGATGTTTCTTGTTAAAGGATTAATTGTAAAAGTCACATGATGTTTCTTGTTCCGCTTCCACTCATCAATTAAAAGACACCTGGGAATGTGGAAATCCTGACTTGTACATTTCTGTTAATGGCAACCAAACCCCTTTCTGCTGTTTAGAGCAAAGGGCCACAGTCTCAGTCTGGAATTAGTAAGATGAGCTGTAATACAGCTCTGAGTGCAATTTGGACACCAGAGTTATTGCTACAAGCAATTGCTACGAGACACCAGAGTTATTGCTCTTGTAGAATGAACCTTTTTTCCTTTATCCATTTTTTATTTTGGCAGCGTGTTCCAATACTTTAGGCAGGTCTTACAAGGCAGTTGTACAGGCTGGCTGAGGGCTAGCAAATGCAGAACTTGTCACTGCACCAGGCAGCACTGCTTTGACAATGCCCTGCCTGCAGCTGAGCCTGCAAATGCTGCTCCTGCTAACCCTGTGCCCAGAACAGGAGCAATATTGGATGGGTTTCTCTTTCTTTTTAACCTGCAATGTCCTTTTCAACGATCTCATCTCAATTTTTTCTTGTTTTAGTAGCAAATATCAAACCATGAGGTGCTGGTGATCTGCTGTGGTGTCGGTGACTGGTGACCTTGTGAAGTACTGGGTTTAATTTGGGAGTTGGTGCATTATGAAAGAAGATCTGTAGAGGTCAATAGAAGGCTCACCTACCCCAGCAACCCTGATAGTGGTCCTTGGGGGTTGGTACAGAAAAGCAAGATGAGAAGTCAGATAATTCTGCCAAACTTGAATATTCTTGTTTTATTTTTCACTTCATTTTTGTGTCACTGAGGGGTCCTGGCTTATCCTTTACAAATGTTAATTCCTGGGATGAAAACCACTTCACACCTATGATCGTACTTCTTTTCTGAGCCATGTACAGTTGTGTTATACCCTTCCCAAGCTGAGAGAACTGGGGCAGTGTAAAGTTTCCAGGCTGCCCATGAAACAGACTCTCTCTTTCCCCTCAAGTCCTTCATTAAACTCCATTTCTTGAATCCTGCTAAGCACTCAGCTGATGCTTGCAAGGAAATCTGGTTATTTTTGTAAAGCCAAGTCTGCTTTTCCTCCTTGAGCATCACTTTGATTTTATCTGAATTGGGTTTCACCTGCTATTCTACTACTGAGTTCTTTGTCTTACAAAGTTCTGGAATTCTGTCACTGTCCCCATCCTTGTTATTTTAAATGACTCTGATTGGAAATTTGTGTTACAAAGTTCTGGAATTATGCCACTGAATCTTTACTATTTTAAATGACTCTGGAAATTTCATCATGTCACTACTTTCTCCTCTTCAGCTCTTTATGAAAAAGCCAAATAGCAGAAATTTAAACATATCCTTGCAGAACTCCACTGGAGAGCACCACTTCCACCTTCCTACTGTGTTTGTCGTTTATTCAATAATTTAACCCTACTTCAGCCTCTCCTCTCAGTTCTAATTGTTGTTCCATTTGAGGCATTTGATGAGTGACTTTCTCAAGAGGCTTTTTGAAATCCAAAAAGACCTTTTGTTTTCTGCAGATTTGTTGATCCTATTTAAGAAACTCCAAAAGGTTTGTAGGGCAGAACTTCAATTTGCAAATGCCACAGTGACTGTTTCAAAGTGGATAATTTAAACAAAGGTCCACTTGACCTATTCCTTCCTACAGTTTCCAGTCATTTGCTTATTCCTTAAGTGTCACTTCAAAACTTTTTCAGGTTTGTTTTTCATTGCTGTTGTTTTTTCCTCTTTTTTCAGTCCTCTGGTAAACAGAAAGAAACTACACTCTGGAAATTGTAGCAAAACACCTTGTTTATCCTTGAGGTTTTTGAGGATTTCTTGGTGAATAACTATAATATTTGTGCATTTAATGATGGTTACCTCTAGCAATTCTCTAGATTTGTTAGCATTCACGTTGCCAATCTGTTCATTATATCTTTTGAAGGTACTTCAGAAGTTTCAGAAAGGTAAGAGTTAAAACACTGAAATCTTTGCACCTTGTCCTGCAGCGAATACGAATGAAAAGATTTGCTTTATTTTCATGTCCTTTCCTGAATTTTACATATTTGGTCCTGTGCTGGTTATAGTTGGGGTAAAATTTTCTTTATCTTAGGGGCCATGTTTTGGATTTTTGCTGAAAACACTGTTGGTTACACTGAGATGTTTTTGGATTTTTCATTTATTTTTATCTCTTTTTGTTATTTTCCTGTTAACTACCATGCATTTTTTTTAATTATTTTATTTTTTCTTTTCTTACCTTTTATATTTTATTTTATTTTATTTTATTTTATTTTATTTTATTTTATTTTATTTTATTTTATTTTATTTTATTTTATTTTATTTTTAAATCTTATTTTTATTTCAATTACTAAACTCTTTTTACCTCAGAGTTTTCTCATTGCTCCTTTCCCCCATCCTGCTGGGATGGAGGGTGAATGAGCAGCTCTGCGTTCATTAGTTGACAGCTGAGGTTAAACCATGAAAAGTCCTCTCACCATTTGATGCTGTGGACTTTGTGGCAGTAGTGCTCTTTCTGATGTATTTGAGGAAATACGATTATTATTGTTATCATTTTTTTAATGCTACTTTCATTTGTTACTCTGGCTCCTTCTGGTGGTCCTCCATTATTGTCTTTTCCCATTTAATTTTGCCAGAAATTTGACTGCTCTTTGCTTCTTCTTTGGATACTTTCACTTTTTGCAGATATTCTCTCATGTACAATAACATTTTTTGCTTGTTTCTAGGCCAGACTTTGTGTTCAGATTTATGTGCCAGCTCTGCTGAGTATCACCTCTAAGGTTTTTATTCTCTTATATAGCCTGAACAGCTTTTTAAGGGCTCTCTGTTTCTTTCAGCAGCTCCTGTGTTTGAGGTCCTGTGGATTTGCTGTGCTTTGTGTACTCCCCTGGGAGTGTGTTGCTGTAAGACTTTACTGAGACCAAACTCTGGTACAGCTCCTTCAGCTGAATACCCTTGGGCTAAATCCTGTAAAACTGTAAAACTCTGAAACCCCTTAAAGGGTTATATCTTCTCTTTTGGGTTCCCTTTGTGTTAATCGTGGATTGCTCGGGTTATGTCCTGATGCTTTTTTCTCCTCACCTGAGGATGGGTTATTAAAGCCCCAGCTGCATTTCTAGCTGTCATTTTCTGTGTGATTTCTCACATTTTATTAAGTATCAGCATCCTGGCTGGATGCTGCTTGTGCAGTAGTGTTGGTTTAGATCCAAGGTTTCTTTAGTATATTGCTTTATCCCCTCACCCCAACCCTGGCAAAGTCTGCTTGCTCCTTTCTGAACCTGGTAGCCTGGCACGGAATGCCTTTCTTCTTCTAAATTTCCAGCAGGCCTAGGATATTGAAATTCTTTAAGGGAAAAATTTAAATGAAAGCAAATGAGGCTCCCCAGGAGCTCCCTTCTATTTCTTAGCCCTCCAGTTTTCCTATTGCAATATTTACATAGTGGACTTGATTCTCTTCCTGCCCCCTGAGTGAGGTGCGAGTCTTTGTATTCCCTATGTGACTCTACCTGTTCTGTGACTTAAGTTTTATTTGAAAACAGAGAATTTCCATATTTTTACCCACTTCTGTGTTGTCATCACTGTGTTCTCTTTATTTGCTTCCTCCCCAGTTCCCTCTGACAGGCCCAGCACACCTCCCCAAGTGCCAGGAATTGTTTTTCTGGTTCTTCTGGTCAAGCCTGTTGCTCTTCTTGAGGCTCTCCTTATTTTAGAGGATGTACACTCAGTTCCAAAACTGTGTGATCCATCCCCAAATCAAACCACCAGGTGCTCACAGGGCTGATGGCAGATTTTTGCAGTGGCAGTGACCAACATCATCTTTCTGGTCTGGACTCAGAGCACACACATTTTCAGAAGGAAATTCCAGAGCTAAGAGAAAATGTGTCTGTTTCCACAGGGATGGATTCCCCAGGGAAAAAATATTTTCTTTATTGGTCTTTCAGACTTGCTTCTATAGTATATAATCCTGACATAATTCTGAATTTATATGCTGCTCATTAATTGCTGGATGGATCTTGTGGAAGAGGTTTTACAGACTTTTCTGAGCCAGAGAAAAGTTTAACAAGAGGATCCATGTTTACTCCTGAAAGAATTTTCTACCAAGGTTGTTGACATAGAAACCAAGAAAGAAAGAAGGATAAATAAGAAAAACCTGCAACTGCCCATTCCAATAAGCACTTTGTTTGTCTTTAGTGACCAATGAGTAAACTTAGGAGCTTTGTAAGGTTGTATAAAAAGCATACATGCTAGAATAAAAAGGTTTTGAAGCCTTCTGAAAATGACATGTTGCTTTGCATTGTGACCATCTCAACTAGAACAGATATAATTTTCTTGGAGAGAACATTTTCTTGGACCAGTGGGGTCCCTCAGGTGGTTGCTCCTGTACCCCAAAGTCCCCCTGACTCCACCCAGTTCAACCACTTTGGACACCAGTGGGAAGCACCAGCAGGCTGCTCTGTGAGCTTGCAAATGCTGCTTTTATTACTTTTATATTTTATAGAGTTCATTCACACTGTGCCCATCCCATGTGCAAAAATGAGCAACCCCCTGTGACGGTGTTCACAGGGGTTTTTGGATGAGGGAAGAGACGAGGATGTGACTCCATGTTTCAGAAGGATTGATTTATTATTTTATGATATATATTACATTAAAACTACAGTAAAAGAATAGAAGAAAGGATTTCACCAGAAGGCTGGCTGAGAATACAATAAGAATGATAATAAAGGTTTGTGGCTCGGACTCTCTGTCCAAGCCAGCTGACTGTGATTGGGCATTAATTACAAACATCCAACATGGACCAATCCCAGATGCACCTGTTGCATTCCACAGCAGCAGATAACCATTGTTTACATTTTGTTCCTGAGGCCTCTCAGCTTCTCAGAAGGAAAAATCCCAAGGAAAGGATTTTTCATAAAAGTTGTCTGCAACAACCCCCCTCTTACAGCTCCACTCCCACCTTCATTTCTTTATTTTGAGGAGGGGATGGATACAGCCCATAGTGGCCACTGCATCTCATTAATTTATCCAAGCTCTTAATGTTGTAGCTGCTCTCAAGCTCAAAGGCTTTAACCCACCGACTTTCTATCACCCACTGCTGAATTCCAAGAGCAGCCAAAATTTGGGGAATTTTTGAGGCTGCGAGGAGAGAGAAGCCCTGGGATACACTGAGGAGGGGTGGGACCTCTGCAATGGAAATTGGAGAGAATAAAGAGAATATCCTGGCAGTGGTTGGTCCTCCTGTGAGACAGGAAGGCAGGTTGAAGTGAAGTTAAATTCCTGCACTGTTGGATCTCCACAGGCTCAGGTAATTTCTGAAAATTAGCTATTTCTCTCTGGTAAAGCAGCTATTCATTTCCACAAATCCAAACCTTTCATGTAGAAAGAATATCCTCCTCCTTTGTGAGTAGGAAATGGTTTATGTTCAACTGGAGGATGTGACACCTACTTCCAACTTAATCTGGGGGGCTGAAGCTGATGGAAATCTACCTAGAAATGAGATTTAGGTAAGGAGGAAATTATCAAGGTATATTGTGTAGATAAGCTAGAGACCTCCTTATCAGAAAATGTGGATAATCACATTTAAAAAGTGAAATGTTCAAGCAGAAAGTAGACAAACCAGTTAAAGGAAAAACATTCAGAACTGTTATGTGTATAAAATACAACCCTGGCTGTGAGCTACAAATATTTTTGGGCTGAGACAGCAGTAGTGATGGGGAAAATCTAACATCTACTTGGCGTGTGTGTATATATACATATATATAAAATTTTTTTCCCAAAGTGACCAATGGTAAAATACTATTAGAGACAATTTGCTGGCATAGATGGGCTTTTCAGTGAAATAGTGGAGGAATACTACAGAAAAGAAATTTAATCAGAGAGCATGTAAAAGTATTGATAAAGCTAATTATCTTGTTAGATTTCTCACACAATTATTCCTAAATTATACAGCTAACTTAAGCTACCTTGATATGTAATTTGGGGTCAATTAATTAATTTTTCAGAACTGTAATTGAAGATTTTCTAGAGTGAGGGCTAAGTATTTTCATCACAACTTTAACAGGTTTGTGAACCAGATTGGCTGTACGACATTTCCCTTTGGGAAGGTGCACGTGGTATTATTGACAGCTCTAAAAGCAGGGTGTGAAGGGGCTGGGAACACTTTCCTGTCAGAAATGTTATGGTGCTGAGTGAACTGAGTGAAATGTGCCCTTTTGGGATTTCAGTCTGGCTGCCTCACCCTACCTCACCCGTGGAAATGTTCTGATCATTTTATCCACAGTGCTTGATAAATGTGTGATAAAAAGAGATGTGTGCAGATGCTGTTTGGAAAAGAACAACGCAGCTGAAATGATGAAGTTTTTCACTGCTGATGCATGGTTTGAACCACTTTCCTGGGTGCTTCTGTCCAGGTATTCCTTCGTGCCTGTGGGAGGGGATTTATATCATGCTAATTTACTTCCAAACACAGCTTGGGAAATAAACAGGTTAAAGGCAAAGTGTAAAGCAGGAAAACAGCTCAAACAACAACAAAACAATGCTAAACTGGTGCTTAGAGTCAGTCCCAGGGGTGCCTGTGCCTGGCTGTGTGCTGAATTTGCAAGCTCTGCCAAAGGATAGGTTGCCAAAACTCAGCTGAAGCGCCAAATGAAAGTCAGTGGCTCAAATTATTCACTCGACTGAAAGTTTCCTCACTCGTTGTTATTTAAACATTGTGAGTTTAGATTTGAAAACGATGGAGCATGAGAGGAATGATGGATTTGTCTTCACAAACAAGCTGTGGGTCTGCTGGTAGATAAAACCAGCACTGAGAGATAAAAGAAACAATGGGAAGGATCCCACTGCTTGATGAATAGAAAAAAAGATATTTGCTTTACAAACTGTAGGTTAGCTGATAAATGAAATTGGATATTGAAAGATGTAAGAAACAATGGGGGGAAACCCTAAATTCCATAAGAACTAAAAATTATAAAGGAGGGTTATGTAAAAGAGGGGAATATTTGGTATCAGGTGTTGCAGAAGTCTGTACCTCTCAAAGATGTCAGAAATGGGGAAAGAGAGAAGGGAAATGCAGCCAGGAAATTGGGATAAAAAGGAGGCTGCATCCTCCAAAAGTGTGAGACACCCAGGGGAATGCCCCAATGCCTCTCCCTTTATTCCAAAAAATTTACAGGCCTCTGTCTCCTTTTTGGACATAAACCTCTGCTGTTTGTGGATTAGTTTTCCTGACAAGCAGAAAGAATTGGGAACTTGGTCCCTTTCTGGATGGAGCAGAGGTGACAGTTTGTGAGGGCACAGGGCTGGAGTATTGATAAATTCCCTGTGCCCATCTATATTCCTTTACATTGGCAAGCACTGAGCTTTGCAGCCAAGTCCCACATCCCATTTGCAATTTGATACACTGCACAGTCATGTTCCAGCTTGAGCCTCTGAAAAAACAAAATAAAAAAACCAAAACAAATACCACAAAACCCCAAAGCAAACCCTCCCCCAAAAAAACCCAACCCAAAACCTTCTGACTTCTCCCCTCTGCCTCCCAAAAACTCCAAATTTCCTCAAAGATATCCTTGTTTTAGACAAAAATAAGCAGGAATAAGAACAGAAGGAACATCATAAAAGTTTGGTGCTGCTCTTCGGGTACCCATTCATGTGCTGAGAGAAGCCTTTCCTTCCAGGTGAACCTACCTGGCAAAAACACAGAGTTGTGAAATGCCTCCCTTTCTCCCTCTTCCTCCTCTTGCTTCTCCTGTGAATAAAAAAAAAACTTTAGTCTTACCTGCATTCCCAAAAAAGCAGTGCTTCCCAAATTTTTGAAGAGTGTGGTTAGAACTGATACTGAAAAATTTGCTTTCTGATCTGAAATTATTTGTGCTAGAATTAATTCAGGCCTGAAGTTTCAGAAGGTTTTATTTCATTCTGAATATCCTGACAAAGATTCTCATGTAAGTAAGAAACACCAATGAATAATTCTTTGAGAGGAAACTCAGAAACAATTCCTGAGAACTTTCCAAACCCCTTGCATTGTGTGTATCAGTTGGAGACATAGAACCTTAAGACATATTTATGTCCTTATTTCTTCTAACTCCAGCTGGATTTAGGAAATTAAATGTCTTTCAAAGAGTTTTAGAAGCCTTTGTTCCACTAATTTGGCCAAAGGTGCATCAGAGAACCCAACTCAGCTTTTTGGAGCTTGATGCAATTGAAATCTTCACAAAGTCATTGTTGAGAAAGCAAAAATAAAATTAAATGCAGGATGAAAGCCAAGTGCATCATTGTGATTATGGCTCTCTCTCTTCCCCCTGGGTGTGAGGGTTCCACTCCCAAGGGTGTTTTATGTTGTCATTATAATGCAAAAGTTCTATTATCATTACATTACAAGGGTTCCACGTCGCTGGAGTTTTGTACCCCCTTGATGTTTCTCATGGTCATCTCCTCCAGGCACTGACTCTTCCTTGTCCTCACAGCAGCCAACTGACTCCAGATCCCCTCAGCCAACCAATCCACTCTTTTATAACACTCTTCTGATTGGCTACAGCTGTGGCCTGTTAAAATCTGGCCTGCTCCCAATCTTTAGTAATTGGTTCAGCTGCAACTCTTTAGGGGATGAGATTACATTCTATACTACCTTTATTTACTTATGTTCTATCCCCCGACAGTTTTAGACCAGACAATTATCCCAGCACAGGTGAGAGATGCTGGGGTGGGGAGGGGGGTGTTTGTCAGGTTGAGGGCACTTCTGGAGGGAGCTGGGAAGGAAAGAATTCTGGCAGGACATAACACGGGCAGAGCTGACTGACTCTACCACATGTCTGCTGAATCCATTTGAACCAGGCTCTTTCCTCTGTTTCCTTTCATAAATTTTCTATTTTCATATATTTTCTATTTTCTATTTCTATTTTTAGGAAGTAAAACATTCAGAGTTAAGCAGAATTACCTGTACTAGCAAGTTTTGAGCAGAACCAATCCAGGAATGCAAAGCATCCATTAGCATTCCTTTCCTTTTAAATCCTGGGGAGGGGATAAATCTGATTCCCGCAGTGTGTCACCAGGGAGCAAAAACAGTTTTTGCCTTTTCCACCCTACCCAACAATGGTGTGGATGTTTGCAATTTAGATTATAGACTCTATGTAATCAGCCTCCTTGGTCTGAGCACTGGTACAGGGTCTAAGCACAACAAGATATTGATCTCAGCAGGAGGTGCAATGCAAACAATATTAAATAAACAGTTTGAAAAAGCTGAGGCAGAAAACAAGTCCTACTATTTATTTGAGAACAATATTCCAAATTCAGATTCTGCTAACGTCTGTGTGAGCTTATACATACCTTATTTACATGTAAATAAGTAAAAAAGGCTGGAAGGTGCTGGTCTCTGAGGACATTATTAACCTTGCTTCTCCAGTCTCTTCCAGAAGCTGTAGGATTTTTATCAGCCTAATGTCTGATCTTTGATCAAACTAATTTGAAGTGGTTGCACTCTACACTCACAGATATATCAAATTTATTAGCTAAAATTCCGTATGTACAAACCTAGCAAATAAATAGACACATTACATAGTAAATGCTATTTTTACACTGCTTCTTGGAGTGGAGAAATCTTCTGAATAGGGGATAAAGATTCTACAGGAATAGCATATTTTTTTCTTCCCTGTATTGTTCAGGGAAAGCCATATTCTCTCCCCATATATTTATGCATTTGAAGCTCTAAAGGCACAGGTACAGAAAGTTTTATTTTGTCTTATATATTTGTACTTATCCCATTCTAGCCTCCTCTATATAATTTTTCTCTACTCCCCTCTTGGGTTTGCTCAAAGACATTTAGCTGTGCAAAATATCAGAATATTAGGATCATTTTTATTGTGTTAGATCAGCTAATTAGTATATGCTTTGTCTGCTCAATTAAAGGAAAAACCCAGCATCAAAATCTTCTTTGATCTGGACAGAGTTTACAAAAGCATCTCTGTGCAAACGAAAGTTGTGTTTCAGGCTTTCAGCTGGAATAATTCGCATAGGGCATGCCGCTCCAGTGGGGAACGAGCTCACACACTTAGGAAGGAGAAGGTTTTATCTTTACAGCTGTTTTACAGGATATCCCAGCTCTGCTCAGAGAATTTGTTATGTAAATGTCCAGGTTTCAATTCACACAGACTTTGTATCAGCTCCTCTGCTGTTCTTCACTCTGAATTACCCTTAAATTTCCAGATATCAGGAAATTGCTCCTTCACTCTTGCAGAATGGAGCAGTCACTATTTAAGCCCAGTGCAGGATTCTAAAGCAGGTAAATGTCAGAGCTGGTCATGTCAGCCCTGTGAGTGAAACACCTGAGGAATCTCATCCCAAACCTGGCCCTATTCCCCTCCAAGGGGCTGCTGGGGGGCTCTGGGGAGCCACAGTCATCCCCAAACTGGAGCAGTGTGGGATCTCAGCACCTCAGGATGGAGGTGCAGAGTGGCCGAGACCACCCTTGGGGGGCTCGGGAGTCCTGGAATGTTGCCAGAAGTGTCTGGTGGCTGGACTTTGATCCTACACAGGAGACGACACCTGTATGAGGACTGGGAAGGTTTCACTGGGTGAATGGTGAAGGGATAAGTTAATTAGAGTGTAAAACACAGGGTTTAGGATTTTGGTACAGGGGGGTCTAAAGAAGTAAGATGGAGGAATTGGGGCGTGTCCTGTTCTTCCTCTTCTTCTTCTTGGCCTCCATCTTCTGTGGTGGTGGTGGCACTTTGGGATTGGTTATTACTAAAAGTGCACCGGTTAATGAAGGTAGAAGGTATTGGGGAAAAATGATAAATATTGTACACGTAACTTCGGGTATAAAGATAAGTGACCGCCCCGGGGGCTCGCAGTGTGCCCATGGCTGACTTGCTGTGCAGACCTCTGTCGGGCTGAAAGAAAATCTTTTAGATAAACAATTAATAAACACCGAGACCGAGAAAAGATCGGAAGTCTCTCCTTGTCCTTTGAAGCGTCGGCTCTTCAAGGCCATCCCTGGGCCTTTCCAGGCCACCTAAACAGCCGAGAAAACCTACAAGTGGCATCCCTGAGATATCTCCGGTCATAAATCAGCCGGGAGAAACAGAAATCGACAGAGCAGCTCCCAGGGATTCTCGTCTCCCCATCTCTCTGTTCTCAGCACTGCTGTGATTGTCTCATCTTCAGATGGGGCCTCTGGAGAGGTGATGAATGAAATTCCAATCCCAGAAAAAACTGTGTCAGATAAAAGGGATTAAAAGATACTGAGGTTCAATGTTCTTGTTTAAGTGGATTTAGGCACCCAGAGGCAGAGTCCTGCTTCAGAATTCCAAAATCTGTGACATTCATGGATCAACAGCAGGGCAGGGCACCTGAATTCTGGTGTAGACTGCCAACTTCCAAAGTCCAGTGAATGCATTCCTTATCTTGCCAGGATCAGGATATGAAAAAAGAAACATGCATTGCCTGGGTTTCAGAAGCTGCTTTTTGTCTGTTCTGACTTAAAAATGAATTAAAAATCTTGGTTGGATAGTGAAAATTACTTCAAAACCTTTACTGGAATAAATTTTATCCCAGAAATTCAACAGGGCCACCAAAATTTGTTCTGATCTGGATTTGAGAGCCACTTTCTTCTAAATATGATTCTGAATTTGGGCTCAGGGAATGACACAATCCATAGATGATGCGAAATGAGATATTTCACATTGCCTCGTGCTCATCAGCTGATGCATTTTTATAGAATGTAAATAAAACACTCAAGGAAGAGAGTTTGGGAGAGTTGAGAAAGAGTAAAAAACACCAAAAATCAAAACAAAAAACCACCCCAAATCCACTACAAGCAAAAATACCATCCCCATCCAGAAGATGTGTTTTTTTAGAAAGAGAAGACCTCTGTGACAATTCTGGCAGATGCAGTGTGCATTTCTTAGCCTGCCATATCACAAGGGGTTAATGGCATCCTTTTAACAGGTAAAGACAATCCTAAAAATTATTTTTTTGGATCATTCTCCAAAGCTGAACATCCTGATTGTGTGGTGCTTCCCACTCCTCCAGACAGGAGGCAAGAAAAAAAACTTTTCTTCTTATAAAGTTTAACACCGAAAACTCTGAAATGATGAATGTGAAAAAGAACAGATGGAATTTGCTTGTTCTTAAGATTGAATGAGAAAGGCCCTGATAACAGGGTATAAAATAATGAATAATCCAGTAAAGAAATTTAGATTTTAGGTCCTCTGTGATTCACAACATGGAAGAGATGATATTGAATGAAACTGAAAAATAACACGTTCAAAACTGGCAAAATGAAGTATTTTTTCATATGGCATCTGATTTCAGTGCGTAGCTAAATGCCAAGAAAGTTGCTAGGCAGGAACTCAGGATGAGAGATGGAGAAGAGAGCTGCAGAACCAACCACAATTCAGGGACTCAGTATTTGCTGCTGAAAAGTAAAGAAATTTTAAAAAGAAATTATTTTTGTGATTGTGATGAAAACTGTATGGTACCAGCTTAGCCAACTCAGATTTATGGCCTCTCAGGTTTGTACTGTGAAAAATGCGTATTTTATGATTGGCTTTTCACAAATAATAAAATGAATAATATATGTGTTATGTTAGAAAGTTATGCTGTATTAATTTTCTTAGGTAGTGTGTTAAATATAGTTTCAGGTTATAAGATAATGTTAAAATAGAAACTGTGCTGTGTAAGATACTCTTTTTGAGAGGACTTGCACTGAGATAGCAGGCACAGGACACCAAAATCTTTCAGAAAAAGAGAATTTATTGCTCTCTTATCGAGTTCTTCCCACCTCACTCAGCCCTGAAGATGCTGTCAGGGTTCAGAGGAAGAAGCTGACACTGCCCAGACAGAATCCTGTGTTTGAATGGAATTTATGCATCATGTCTGAGGTGTATGAATATGCAACAGGCTGTTGCTTTTAAGGGTTAATCCTCTATTAATGTGGGTCCTTTTCCAGACTTATTTCACCCAAAAAAAGGTACCTGGACTGTCTGTAACTCTTTGTTCTTATTGTCTTATATTGTCCTAATCCTAATTGTCAAAATTTTCATTACTCTAATTTTATGACTATTTTTATAACCATTTTATTACTGTTAAACTTTTAATTTTTTTTTTTATTTTTTAATGATTGGTGTTTTTCACAGTACTATTTACCAAAAGCAATCACATTTTCCTGTTGGCTTTCCAGCTGCTTGGTATTTATATTACGGAGAGAAGAATGATCTTTGGTATCACTTGTGCGCAGAGCCTGTTGGTGGCAGGACAGGTGCCCATGCCAGGGGTGACTTTGGTGCCAGTGGCCTCACAGTGACACTGGGTGACCCCTGGCTGTGACCTTTAAAAAGAACCTTTTTAAAGGTCCTTTAAAAGGTGCTGTTGGTCAGTGAGAGGCAAACCCCCAGGCCTGGCTGTCAGCAGAGCCCTGCTGAGGAGCTCTCGCTGATGCTGTGGCAGCAGCGAGGTCTCCAGGGCTGGGTCCTGAGCTGGGCTCTCCAGAGCAGCCCAGGGGAGGAGATGCTGCTCACAGAGCCCCAGCCAAGAGAGCTGAGGTGTGGCATTCACATTCTCTGAAAGAGCCCTTCACCCAGGGTTCTTCTCCTGGGAAGCTGAGGAGCCTCAGAGAAAAGGAAAACAATTCTTATCTCATTTGCTTCTCCTGTGTTGTGCTCATGTGGAATGTGTTTGGAGATTGTTCACCCACAGGTGATTGTTCCATTGGACTCTGGTTTGAATTGTTTTGACTCTTTGGCCAAGCTGTGTCAGGACTCTGGAGAGAGTCACAAGTTTTCATTATTATCTTTTTAACACTGTGTAAGTATCCTTTCTGTATTCTTTAGTATAGTTTAGTGTCATTGTCATGTTTTATGAAAAATCCCTTCGCCAGGATTTCTTCTCCTGAGAAGCTTCAGCTTCTCCATGTTCTGCTGCTCTGGAATGTGATTTGGAGAAATGTTTACCCAGCATGTGAATTGTTTTTAATTAATTACCAATCACATCCAGCTGTGTCAGACTCACTGAGTCTGTCATGAGTTTTTATTATTCATTCTTGTTTAGCCTTCTGATGTATCCTTTCTCTTTCTTTAATATAGTAATATAATATAATGTAATATAATGTAATAGAATAGAATAGAATAGAATAGAATAGAATAGAATAGAATAGAATAGAATATATCAGGCTTCTGAGAACTGGAGTCACATTCTCATCTCTCACCTCATCCTGGGGACCCTCACAACACTGCAACAATTGGTGACCACAGTTTAGTATAGTATTTTTTAATATAATACAGTATCATAAAATAATAAATTAGCCTTTTGAGAACATGGAGTCAGATTTATCATTCCTCCCTGCCACGGGGGTCCCGGAAAATACAATCCTGTGGTTCCTGGGGCACAGCAGTGCTTGGAATCTTCTTCTCCTCTGGCCCAGGGAAGAGAACTGACTGCTGTATTCCCAACTTTCTGCTTCTGCTTAGCTTCTGTGGTAGCCAGAGGAGATATTTTTCTGTGTGTGTGTTTCTGACAAGAAGCAAGAAAAGCTTTGAAATATGAAATTATTTCCCCTCTGTCTCATCCAGCTGCCACAATGAACAGCCAGGTCAGGGGAGAGCACACATCTATAAGGCACAGAAACAGGTATTTTGTGATGTTTATTGAGTGCATCTCCTGAGTGCTGCAATTTGGAGCATTAAGGGGCAAGAATCTGTCAGGAGCTGCACACCTACATCCACTACACGCTTCTAAAAATCACTCTCCAAAATAATTGTGTACAAGCATAAAGATTGTGTTGGCACTTCTGTACTATGAAGATTGTGCTTAGCTTCTGCCAGGAAGGGGAAAAAACTGCATTGTTCCCTGTATTGACTTTCTGCTCTTTGTGCTGAGACATTTTAAAGAGAGGATATTTTGAGGACTCTCCCACCCATGTATGGATTTTTCCCATCCTGTTATCAGCACTTACTGAGATGCAGTGTTGGAGGCTGGGTCACTGATCTTACAGAGCTCCAGTTCTGCCCTAAAATGTGTTTTCTGTAAACACTCAAGCTTTTCTGCTTGCTTCTGTCAGTGGCCAGTTTGGTGTAGAATTGCCTGGGATGGATTTTTCTGTTTTTATTATTCTTGAAATATTATTAGAGGAGCTGAGTTTGGGGCTACAGGGGATTACAGAACTGGGGTGTGTTCTGTCACACAGCTAAGCTCCCACCAGCTCCTTGCTCATTGCCTTTTGCAGCAGGTGGGGAGAGAATCAGAAGAGAAAAAAAACCAAAAAAACCAATTTGGGGATTGAAATAAAGACAAAAAGAAGAGGTGATGCAGAGACAGTCACCACTTCTCAGCAGGAATCTGAACAGTGCCTCTTTTGGAAAGCTTTGCCCAGTGCTGTTGCTGATGTTTTATGGAGCACCCCTTGACCAGTGTGGCTCAGCTGCCTCCTGTGTCCCCTTCCAGCCTCCTGCCCACCCCAGCCCGCCTGCTGACAAACAGAGAGGGTCTGGGAGCTGTGTGAGCACTGTTTGGCAATAGCTGAACCACGGGTGTGATATCAGCACTGTTTTAGCCACAGATCCAAAGCACAGCACCATATGGGCTGTTAGGAACAGGATTAACTCTGTCCCAGGCAGGCCCAGCATAAGGACGTAACAGGAACATTCATAAAATCACAAATGCAAACAGGTTTATGGATTTAATGTCTGCTGTTGTGCCTTCACTCCCCATTGCTTGGTGCTTCCCTGGAACTTGGATTGTGCATCAGCCAAACAGGGAAATCAGAAATTCTCTGTGTATTTATTTTCTGTTTGAAGTCAGTGGTGTTGCTGCCATTCTCTTCAGCAGACACAGAATTCACTTTGTATTCCCAAAGTTCAAATGTTGCTATAGGTCCAGACAGAAAGGATTCAGAGGGAATCAAACTCCAGACTGTTGTTTAGAGCAAGGTATTAATTGCCACATTGGATTTGCAATCTTTGGGAAGATCTTTATTCAGAGCAGTCATTAGACTGATGGAGAAAGCCATTAATGAAATGCTGGATGTCTGCATCATCACCTTTTGCTTTACAAAGCCACAGGGAACCTGATTTTGGTTTTGTCTGCTCTTCTGCTCCACAGAGATCAAGGGAAACTCTCCTTTGGCTCAGGAGCCCACAGGGACCTCTTCTTGCTCATTTCCAGGATTCACACATTCTGGCGTCCTGTCTGTGGGATAACACCCTGTGTCAGTAGTAGAGGGCAGACAAGACTGAGGTTGTTTCACTGCAGAGATTTCACACAACAGTGAGCAATTATGCTGAATGCCTTTGAGGATTGGAGTAGACTTGACTACACTGGGAGCTGATAAAATGGTTCATTTGTCCCATTCTTCTGTTTATCACAAGTCATTCATTTTAACAGGCTGGTTCCAGTTCTGCTCCTGAACTTCACATAAGACTTCTTAAAAATCTTTTTACTTTTGATGCATACAAGCAAATCAGGCCATTCAACGTGAGGCTCAAAACCATGTGTGCCTAAGGAGGTTAAAAATGACCAACAAGATGGTGTTACTGAAAATTATTTGTTGTTCACAGTACAGTTATGCTCTGTGATGCAATATAATGCAATAGTTCTTTACTGATTAGGGCTGAAAGGCACATTACCAGATAAACATAGGGACAGAGAACTCCTGGGATCATAATAATAATGGGAATGGGAGGGCTGAGCCACTGCAAACCTTTTATGAGACTTAGGGTAAGTCACTTCATGAGGCATGAATTAGAGTAAATAATAAAAATAAAGAATAAATAATAAAATGTTCTCCCTTTTGTATCTTCTAGAGAACCCACACATGATCTTTACCACAAAGAAACTTTTGTGGTTTGGCTACAAAATAAACCAAGCATTTTATTCCACGTCTAACAGTGAACCACAATATGGTCTGTAACCTTCTGAGTACAGAAACTCTTGTGTGTATTAAAAAGAACATGAGAATTCTCCCAAAACAGAAATCCTGAGGGGTTTATTGAGGGTGTTTGAAAGTTACAATGCAAAGAATGGCACATGGACTTCCCAAACTCAAGTTCTAGGCCAGAACCAAAAGCACACCTTACCCTGTGTGAAAAATATGTATTTTATGATTGGCTTTTCACAAATATGAAAATGAATATTATATGTGCTATGTTAGAAAGTTATGCTGTATTATTTCTCTTAAGTAGTGTGTTAAATATAGTTTTAGATTATAACATAATGTTATAATAAAAATTATGGTATGTAAGATACTGCTTTTAAAGAGAGGACTTGCACTGAGATAGCAGCCACAAGACACCTGAATCTTTCAGAGAAAGAGAATTCATTGCTCCATTATCAGAAAAAATGAACCTCGCTCAGCCCTGAAGATGCTGTCAGGGTTCAGAGGAAGAAGCTGACACTGCCCAGACAGAATCCTGTGTTTGAATGGAATTTATGCATCATGTATGAGGTGTTTGAATATGCAACAGGCTGTTGCTTTTAAGGGTTAATCCTCTGCTAACATGGGTCCTTTTTGGGGCTTATTTTGCCCAGAAAGAGGCACCTGGACTGTCCATAACTCTCTGTTTTTATTATCTCATATTGTCCTAATCCTAATTGTCCAGATTTTCATTACTCTAATTATATTACTATTTTAATAGCCATTTTATTATTATTAAACTTTTAAAATTCTAAAAACAAGTGATTGGCATTTTCCACACCTGTAAAAGGGGACTGTGTAATTCCTGAAAGTGTGCACCTGGGATGTTGCAGTTTCCCTGGATATAAAGTTTTGACTATTTCCCTGGAAACAAGATAAAAAATGGGGATCCTGAAGATAATTTAAGTGAAACAGGATGCTTTTATCAGCAGAAAAGGATATCAGCAGGCACCTGGACATGAACAGTGTAAAAATAAATCTTATGTATTTCTATATATAAATAAAAATATATTTATATATATAATATCTCTTTGGGCTAAGAAGGGGATAATACAGAAAGGAAAAGGTTTCTGATTGTAAATCACCTTTCTGCAGTTACTCAGATGTGATGGGTTGAAATGTGATCTATTATTATCAAAAGGAATTGCATTGTGGATGCAGATTTTGAATTAAATTGACTTTCTTTACTAATGTTCTGGAGCTTTGAAGTTCCATTTGTCTGGTAAAGATTTTTGCATTGTTCAGAGTGTATTCCATTAATTATTATGAATTTTACTGGGGGGGATGAACACTTTGAAATTTTCTCTTCCCAAAACAGTTGGGTCCTTTAAGTTTAATGCCATTGTCCCTGTGTTCTGCACAGCAAAGCAGGAGCTTCAGTCTTAGTTACTTCAGGGGAGTGTTGAAAACGTTTTCAGATCCGTCTGTCAGGTTTTTATGAGCTGCTCCATCACCTGGCTTGACTACAGGCTGAGAAGGTTGGGAAGTCCAGCCACTCCAGTTGTGTCCATCTGTGCTGCCACAGCTGTAAAACACGCCTAAGAAAGTTCCAGAACCAAGGGGGGACGTGGTCTGGAGACCCCACCAGAGCTGGGGCTGCACCGTGAGCCTTGCAATCAACTCATCCTGGGTAAATTCTGCCCTGGACATGCTGGGCCCGGGCCAGGCTGACAGCTGCAGCTATGAAGGCATGGGATTGGAGGGGGAAATGAGACTCCAAGCAAGGTTCTGCACACCATATGTTTGGGGACTGCTCAAGGCCTTGGACTTTATGTAACGAAGCAATTCCATGACAAGATGCTGTTTAACCATATTTCCTCCTGGCACTGCTCGTCGGGGTGGGCTGGGCTCTTGTAGGAGGCATTTTCAGTGATCACAGAGGGGGGTTTGCCCAGTCATTGCTAATTACCAAGATCTTAATTTGCTAGCACCAGGAATTCCCCTCAGGCTTCCAACATTATTGAATTAAGTTCTGGCCAAAGACAATTAGCTGCTCTTGAAAACGTCTGTTGCAGTCTCTGGGAGATGTGGGGATGCTATTTATTTATTTATTTATTCGAGTTGAGGAACTTTTTTTTCCTCTCAGTTACTCTGAATTCCGTGCAGTCTATTCAAAGGGATTTATTTCACTTTGTGGGACTATTCATTGCTGAGGGGAATGAAGGCTCTGCTGCCTTTTTGCCTTTTCCTGCACAAACACCCAAAATATGGGATTCTGTCACCTAAGCCTGTTCAGAATGTACTAGTAAGCCTCTCTGCATGTGATCTATTTGCCAAATCTTTGCTGAGATTAGAGGCAGCTTAACTGCTCTGAGCAGTGTGCTTGTCCATTTGAGCTCTGTGACGCACACAGCAACGGGAGGGTGCTTTCTAAACTCTTCACAGCAGGAGAGAGACTGGAAGAGATTCCTGTGCTATTCCTTATTTAAGCAGTCTGGTATTCCTGCAGAAGGAGTGGGAAAGCTCTGGAAGATTTGCTTCCATTGCACACACGAGCTGTGGAGGTGTTTATGTTTGCTTGGAGGAAGGAGATCTGATTGACAATATCTGAGCGCCCAAGGCAGCAGAGAAATCATTCTGGATGCACACTCATGGTGATGGGAAAAGAGAAAGAGTGGGGAGTGCTGCTTCTGTCTTTTTTACCCTTGGGGGGAAAATCTTGGGACAGATAAATGTCAGATTTCTGATGTTGAAGGGCCCTAGCAGGCTGGTGATAAATTTTTACTGTTGATTTATATGATTATGGTTTATAAATATTCTAGGAATGGTCCAGGATGTGTTTTATGTATTGTTTATCTGTCAGTGTTCCTTTTATTTGGATTATGGTAATTTATGAGAGTCCTGATGGTTCTGGTGAGATAGATGATTGTCACTGTCATATTTTCTGAAAAATCCCTTCGTCAGGATTTCTTCTCCTGGAAAGCTGAGGAGCCTCAGAGAAAAATGAAAACAGTATTATTTCATGTGCTTCTCCTGTGTTTTGCTGCTTTGGATTGTGGTTTGGAGATTGGTTTATCCAGCAGGTGAATGTTTGATTGGTTTCATGTGAATTGTTTTAACTTAATGACCAATCACGGTCAGACTGTGTCAGACTCTGGAAAGAGTCATGAGATTCATTTTCATTCTTTGTAGCCTTCTGTCTGTATCCTTTCTCTGTTCTTTAGTACAGTTTTAGTATAGCATTCTATAATGTAATGTAATGTAATATAATGTAATATAATATAATGTAATATAATGTAATATAATATAATGTAATATAGTATAGTAGCCTTCTAAGAACATGAAGTCAGATTCATCTTTCCTCCCCACGACAGGAGACCCCAAAAATACCACAGATGATTACAGAGTAGACAGCAAAGAAGAAAGGGTGAATGGAATGACAAGGAAAAAACCCAAATCTGTGTAATTTAAATTAAATTGGAAAGGGAAATCTAAGCTGAAGAGCACGGTAAATAAAGTTGAAGGTGTGTATTAATGACAGAAACTTACAAATGTGGCTACAACATTCCAGTCTGTCCCAGACAGCTCTAAATTATTATTACATTTAGAGGGATGTGTGATGCCCTTCTTGTAGGTCATGGGTGGCAATACAAACACGGGCAAGACAGAAATCTGTGCACCTCTCAGTCTCTGTCCCAAAACAAAGGTGGTCCAGGGCAGGGAAGACACCATGGATCCCATTGACTCATTTAACAGGCAGAGCATTCTCCTGGAGGATTTCTTGGCTCAATGTTCATAATTTTGCTACCTGGGCTGATGGCTTTGTTCATACTGTAAAGGCCCTAGAAGAAGGCTTAAAGAAGGACTAATTATGAGAGTCTGATGAGAAACTGGTATTTACTCTGTATAGGCCAATGGTTCAATTTATTTTCTAAATCAGAATTCTGTAAAATAGGTAAATTTTCTGCTAATATAATTTAATAATAATGTCCACATGTTTTTTGTACTAGGGAGCCCAGAACTGGACAGAGTTTTCAAACATCTCTTCTCTATTCTTCAGCACTCAGAAATGTGTCCTTTGGGTTTTCTGAGCTAGATATCATGTCCTGGTGCTTGAAATCACAGACCCAGGTAACAGTTTTTGTTTTCCTGAGGCAAGTCACAGGTTAAGGGCTGTTGTCACTTCCCTTTGGAAAAGCGGGTATCCAAAGCTTGCTATGCATTTCAATTTTTTTACAAGATAATATTTCTTATTTTTTCTCTAAAAAACACCCCAAAACAACAAAAAACTCCACCATAAAATATTCCCAATTGTTGAGAATGATTTAGCAAAAAAGGGGAAGGAGATCTGGTAACAGAGTCCTGAACAAACGTTTTTACATTAGGGGAATTTGTGATACGCAGGGATAAGACAAACTTCAGGAGTTAAATTTAGTTTTCTGAATTGAAGCCTCTATGTAAATCAAGCACAAATTTAACAGATATTCAGAAAATTGCCCAGGGCAGATTCTTTCAGGGACAAGACACTGACACAGCCTGCTCACTCTTCTTTTAGGTCAAAGCATACAAAGAGCCAGAAAAACGTCAAGAGTGTGTTGAACAGTGGTTAAAATTCAGAGTCCTGTCACAATTTCATGGCAACCCTTTCAGTCTTGTCCCCAAGGCTTCTTCTCTCAGATTCCTCCTTTTAGTTCCCTTTAAATTCACATTGCTCCTTCCACAGCAGAACCTGTATTTCTGCCTCTTCCCACTTTTCCTAATTTAACCTTGCAATAAAATTCCAGCACTTTGCATATATGACTTTCCGTGGAAAAAGTCAGAGGAAAAGGAGCTTTTAGATAATTTCCTTTTCCTTTGTTTTTCAGCCTAATAACCCTAATGAATTATCCTTCATGAACACATGTAACTCCTTTTTTGAATCCATTGACCTCTAGAGCACTTTAGCCCAGTGAATTCCACACTGAATTACATTTCCTCTGTTGCATTTTGGACTTAATGATACTTTGATACTAAACATTGATTCTTGTACTGTGGGAAACTGAAGGGTCACCTCCTGCTCATCTGCCACAATCCTGATTTTTAAAGGACTTTATGATATTCCTTTATAATTTTAATTGTTCCTAATAAATATGCTTGTAAATATGTAATTATCACTTGTGCCCTGATTGGAGAACTGTTCTTGCTTTCCATCAACTCAGTGAGATTTACAAGAAATAGAAGGGGTCTAAAGAGAAAAACTGGTTAGGATTACTTATTTCTATTACACAAATTCAAACTGCTACTGGAGCAGGATTTATGTCTGAAAAAATTTTATTTCTTTGCTCTTTAATGGGACATCAGATACACTAGAGTATCCTAGTCTAGCTTTCAAAGGTTTTTCTGACTATTGCTGGTGTTAAAACAGTTGAAAGCAACACTGACTTAAATATTCATGGAATTTCTGCTGAACTTTCTTAAATTTGAAGGTTGTAGTGCCTGTGATTTACAAACAAAAAAATTGAATTTAATCAAGTTGAGCTGTTCCCAAATGTCAAGTTTAACTAAACTCATCAGCCGATCAGTCATCAAGTGAAGATTGGAGGACTTTTTTGGTGATAAATCAAAATTTTGGCATAGACAATACTGGGAGAATCTTTCTCCTCTGTTGGTAACATCAGGCTAAAGAGTCATAGAAAATTATTTATTGCATCAACACTAGAGAACTCTATTAGAAGAATACAAAAGAAGGTACAAAAAAAGAAGATACAAAAAAAAAATTAAACATCAGGTATTTAACTGTCATCTGAAAATGAGAGTGTGCTACGGAGAGTAAAAATATTGATTTTTTTTTTTTTTTTTGTTTGTTTGTTTGTTTTCTTCACTCAGTTTTAGCTTGGAGCTGCTCTGTGCTGGGCAGACTTTAGGTAAAATAATGAAAGTTCTTTGAGAAGAGCTCGGTGTCCAAGCAAGCACAAGACGTGACATTGGACAATTCCTGGATGCTGCCAAACACCTTCAGCTCAGAGAGGCCCCAGTTGGAATCCTGAAGGAGCCAGTGGGGAGCAGGGGTGTTGTGCTCACTTTTATCTGCTCTTTGGTGATATTCACTATTTTGAAACAGCCTTGTTTCATACCTGTTCCTGTGTGTCTGGCCTGTAGTTTTGTCTCAGCGTAAGTTGGCATTAAAATTGCCTGGAACATCTGGGAAGTTCAGCATCCCATGCAGCAGAAGGACAATTAAAGCAGCAGCAGCAGCAGCAAAAGTGCTAGAGGGGCTCTTGCAGCTTCTTTTTTTCTCTCTTTCTAAGCACTCAGTCACAAATCCTCTTTTTCTCTAAATATTTCTTGCATTTACTCTGCCTGTTTGAATTTAAATTAATATAGTGTTAACTGCACCATAACCTCTGTGCCACACAGAGCCACTTTTGCTGTTTTAAGCCATTGTTCCACACATTTCATTTATTTATTTGGGCTTGGCCTTCCCTGCCTTTTCCTGCAGGCACATTAGCATGACTCCATGTAATTTTGGAAGCCTGCACTCCCATTCCCTGCTACCCGTGGTGACAGAATCCTCCTTTTTCCCTCACCTTCTCCCTCAATGCTGGTGAAAAACAGCCCACTGAAGAGTCTATGGAGCATGAAATAGCCCAGGAATGGCTTTTCTCGAGCTGCTTAAACTTCATTTAATGAAGCTGAAATACAATGCCATCAGCTGAAAAATGGGATGGGAATTCACCCCACTGGCTCAGGAAAGCATCTGCTGTGGGGATCTGAAGCTGTCTTAGCTAAAGGCCAAACAGAGCTATTTTTAAAGCACATTCCCATCATGGGAAGAAGGAAATGGAGTCAGTGGAGCAGAGCACAGAGGAATGAGCTGGACTTTGGGATGTGTGTTGTAGGGGAGAGTTCAGAGCAGCAAGTGAGGGAAAATAATGGTTGGGTTGTGTCAACCTCTAAAGGAAATCAGATTTTCACTTATTTTAAGTCATCCTTATAATTTTCTTTTTCACGAAAGGATACTCAAAATTCTTGCATTTTTTAAAATTATTTCTGAATCCTCTCCATCTCCTCTTTAGCAGTAATATCTTGCCAAGCTGAACAGCATAGTTAAACAAAGATCGTTGCTCCAGGCAAAATAAGAGTTTGAAACTATTTCTTCATAGCAGAAACCCATTCTCACCCAACCCAAAATGCATATTTCACATCCATATTTGGGGTTTAAGTTTGCTGACCCAAAAGATGGAAGAAAACAATTAGAAATTTATTGATTCACTGAAACGACTAAAGATCTGAACATCAGGAAGGAACTATGGGCTTCACAAAATAAAAGAATTATCCCTAAATTCTGCCCAATCAATATTTAATTGCACAGAATCAACAGAATGAGGACATTAAATCTCAAGAAATTAGAATCTTCCACGTAATTCCTGGAGAAAAATATATCCCTTTGGATTAAGGCTTAGTAGAGTCAGAGGAGAGTGTTGCATGCCATTAAAAAATTCAGAAACTTTCCTTTCTCAGCTGCCTCAGACCCTCTTTTGCCCCTGCACAGACAGGAGATGGCAATCTTTAAGGCAATGTGTTCGGAATTATTTTTTTTGCTGGTGAAAGATCTTGGGCATCAGGCTAAACTAATATTTCATACCTTAAAGGAGACTGTGGAGTCTCCATCCCTGGAAATACTCAAAAGCTGTCTGGAAACAGTCTTGAGCAGGGAACTGAACCAGATGACCTCCAATGCCAACATCAACCATTCTGCAATCTCTGCGATTTGTAATGAGAATAAAAGCAGGTGAATATATTATAATGTACATTCTCACTAATTTAACAAACACAAAATCTTGGCCTCAGACAAAATTTGCTGTGCTGCGTGATGTCTTAGGGATTTCCATTAATTTCCATTTCCAAGTCTGCGTTAACCATTGTGAAACCATCTCTTCTATATTCGAAGTGTAATAAAATACACTTAGAGGGTATTTTACACTCTTAAAGATTGACAGATCTTTAATATCTCTGCTGTTTCTCCAAGTGATGAAAAGGGTATGATCTCCTAATTCATATTTTAAAAGAAACCATCTTCTGAAATCAAAAGATGTGGACTCACTCTATTTGATAGGCACTGGATTTGTAAATTAATTTTAGAGGAGGGTCTTTTTTCAAGCGCTGTTTTGTTACACCAGACATTTGACATGGCGTGTGTTGTCACCAACACGCACATTTACAATCAGAAATCTCCATATCTGACAGGGCCTATTTGTGAACAAATATAAAAATTGATACGTGTGTTTCTGCCAACTCAGCCAGCCAGCCTGCTCTAAAACAATGATAAATTATTGTTCAAATCTCGGGGGAATAATGAACAGGAGGAATGGATGCACCGTATCTATTAGACAACTGTATCTATGAGCTACTTTGTGAATGCTGACATTGAAGAATCCACTGTTGCAGCCACGGTGATGTGCAGAATTGAAAGGACTCTAGTCCAGCACAGAGAAGTTATTATGAATTCACCCCAGTCCCGTGGCAGAAGCTGTTTGTTTGAGATGAAAAGACACTATTACACTGTCACACTGAAAGATGGCTCCTTTCAGCCCGCTCGGCCAGCCAGGGGTTTTGTCTGGAATGCGTGAAAAACGGGATGTTTTTACAGCTTTTGGATGGAAAGAGGTGGGTAATGATGGCAGGTGGTTAGGAGCAATAAAACCAGCTCACCTTAAACACCTCTCTTCAGAGCAGGCAATTTATATGTTACCTGAGGGGAAGGGCATCCACCCATGTATGACTGAGGAGTGTAGTGTCCTTTAATTTGTATTTATGGTTCGTGTCCTAAAATCGAGGTGTGAAGCATGAATGGAGGAGCTGAATGGCTGCAGACAGCCACAGCAGCACCATCATGGCCTTCCGTGCTTCTCCTTCTCCTTCTGACAGCTTTTGGGGTGAGGCTGAGCATGGTCCTGCCAGGGAGGATTGAATCCTCATTTTAACAACAAAATCCTTGAGGTTCTTGCTCTTGGTTCTCAGGGACAGCTGAGTCTGAGTGTTTGGAGTCAGGCTGATTTTCAAGGAATGATCAGATTATAAAGAAATATAGCAAATTATACCCTGTGGTGGTGTTTGCAGAGGTCCCAGGATGAGGGAAGAGACAAGAATCCTGACTCCATGTTTCAGAAGGCTGATTTGTTATTTTATTATATATATTATATTAAAAGAAAATTATATATTAAACTATACTAAAAGAATAGAAGGAAGGATTTCATCAGAAGGCTTGAAAGGAATAGAAAGGAATGATAATAAAATCTTGTGACAGACTAGAGAGTCCGAGCCAGCTGACTGTGACTGGCCATTAATTAGAAACAACCACATGAGACCAATCCCAGATGCACCTGTTGCATTCCACAGCAGCAGATAATCATTGTTTGCATTTTGTTCCTGAGGCCTCCAGCTTCTCAGGAGAAAAAACCCTAAGGAAAGGATTTTTCATAAAATGTGTCCGCGACAATACCCATCCTATAGTAGTTTAACACTCTGATATAAGGATAGAAATCCACAAATCTTAAGGGTGAGTTTGTATATAATGAAGAAATAGATGAGCTATTCCAGGTCTGGACAAGCAGCCTAAGGACAGAAACCCAGAGCTCACACAAAGCTGCCTTGGTCTGCTGAGGAATCTGCAGCAGAGACGTCACCACAGGGAAAACCAAACCTTCAGACTCATGTAGAGCTGCAGGAACTGGGAGATGTGGAACAGTCTGGCTCCCTGTTCTGGCCCCTCCTTTCTGCCTGTCAATCCATCCTCATCCCTGGAAAAGTGTCCTTGGCAAAGGGAGGAGATGTGGCAATATCCCATCACAGAGAATTTCACCAGGATCCGCCAGGATCTATCTGAGTGTCACCCTGATAGCAGAGACGCTCTGCTCATCTGAACGTCAGTAAAAGAAACCTTTAGTCCTCACTTGGAGCACAAATCCAAACCAATTAATAAATCTTTCAAGCTCATATTTCTTTCTCTTATGAAAAACATCCTCCCTGTGCATAAAAGGCATTAAGAGAATTGTAAGAGGAAATTCAAGCCATTTTCCTTTGCCACTGAGTCCTAACAAGAGTGTAGTATTGTGGGATGCCTCCCAAGCTGCATTTGATGAATTCCCACAAAAAGATGAGGGAAAAAACCCCACTTTATTACATGTGTCTTTAATGTTCTCATAATAACAACTACTTCACATGTTAAGAAACTGCAGCCAGTGAGTGAAAAAAATCAAATTCTATGTCACATCTGATGCTTATATACCTTGTGAAAGAGTGGTAGAGAAAATCATAAAAGCTTCAAATCTGTCCTTACTGACTTAGTTTCTGTAGCCTTTATAAATGAAATAACTTGTTATTTTCATTACCTCTGGACCCAAAACCAAGCGTGCATTTTGTTATATCTGAAGAAAATGTCTCTTTCTATTGGCCATTAGTAACCTAAAGGCCATAAGTGTCCCTGATCACCCACAGAAATTTCCACTTTTATGAAAACTGGAGCTACCAGATCAATTGACTTGTCAGGATGGAGGGCATGGGGCCTTGTGAGATGGAAACTGATATTTTGCAAACTGTTTTGCTTTATTTAAGCTGAACGCCGTTGTAAACTTGAAAAGAGCTACGAGGAGACTTAATTTGAAAACATAAAGGTCACTGAAGGCCTGACAAATGGGATGCCTTTGGCAAAAATGTACTGGCTGGCTTGAGCACTACCTCTGAGAATGAGAACAAACCAATGTGAGTTATGATCAATCTGAATGCACAGAAAGACTCTGGGTGTGTTTCTGTCCTTAAAGCAGCCAAGCAGACACAGCCTGCTCCAGCCACACAAGTCTATTTGCTATTGCTTGATGTCTGGTGTTAATAGTGAGTTGTGATAGCAAGGAGCAGCTGATTGACAGAGCTGGGCCCCTTTGCTCACACAGAAATCACAGAAATTCACTTATTTTCCATTGAACCTACATCAGATAATGACTCTTTTCTATACCTGGCCTAGAAATGTAAAGGCCAGTACAGAGAAGTGATGACTACAAGCTCCAAAATTGGAGTACAGATCTGTCATCTAATCCTAAGGTATTACATTTTATGAAAAAAAAACAGTGTTAGAGAAGAAAATAGATGCCAGTGAGAAGAATCAGAAGAGAAAAAAAAAAAACCTTGTATTTTCATGAGTGAAAGTCAAAATTCAAGCTTGACCACAATGCATGCATATATATATATATGTGTGTGTGTGTGTGTGTGTGTGTGTGTGTGTGTGTGTGTATGTATATATATATGTGTATATATATGTACATATGTATATATATATGTATATATGTATATATATATATATGTTTATACACTCATGGCGCACATATGGGTTATAAAATATTTCGATATTTACAGGATGTTGCATTTATAAAATATGTTTAGGTATTTACCCTTTTTTTAGTAGTCTCTGATACACATGAGGATGTTTGTGTTGGTAACAAGAGAATGAGGGATAATTCCTTGGTGAAGATGTTTTCTGTCCCTTCAGCTTCATTCCTGCAGTCCTACCTACACTGAGAGTCCCTCAGATCTTCTTTGAAAATTAGTACCTGAATGTGGATAAAGCTAAAGATAAAATTTTAAGATAAAATTAAAAGATAAATTTTTTCCTCGCCAGAAAAGTGCCTTGACCTCAAATATCCTTGATTTTGCAGGTGTAAGGAATACAGAATTCACATGGTGTCAATGTAAGCTCCCCATCAGGCTGCTCATATTTCAAAGATGGGGAAATGTAAACATCCAGATACTGCTCGTGACCCTTCTTAAGCACAGGATGGTAAACCAGGGGGTTTAAGAATACAAATTCTGTTCCAAATTGCTTTCCTAGTGGAAAAGCCAAGGTTATGGCTGAGGTGCTAACAGAGAGTAAAGAAATCTGATAGTAAAGGCTTCTTGCTCTTGGAAACGATGAAATGTGGATGTGCAGAGGCAGATGGAGTGACTTCAGCCAGAAATAAGATTTGGTTTCCTAGAGCTGAGGGAAATTGAACATGGAAACAACTTCCCTCGAGAGGCAAGGAGGTCCTCAAGCATTGTCTGTGTACTTTTCAGCACAAGATTAAATGTCTTTTCAAAAGACAGGCTTTAATTCCACTCCTTGGAAGAACTCTGTGCCTTGTATTTACAGAACACTTGCTGATTGGTGATTCTCCGTGCTTGGAGAATATAAACTCCGTATTTCTACAAGTTAGCTTATAAAAACCAAATCCAACCATTAAATACAGGCACTGAAAGGAGGGACAAAAGAAAAGCAACAGCTTAAGTTTTCCTGGATGGAGGTTATTTCAGAAAGCTGCTCTTGGAAAGCAGCGCTGGAGAGGCAAAAGCTCCCCTGAGGAGTCCCTGTCCTGTGAACCTTGATGCCTGGGTTTAACTCCTGTTTCTGAGGGTAAAAAGGGTTATATGAGGGCAAAAAGGGCCATATCAGGGCAAAAAGGGTCATTTGAGGGTAAAAAAGGGTCTCTCACCCATGTGGAGCTGCAGATGTGTGAAAGCATTTGCAAACTGGGACACAAGTAGCGGTTATTTTAATGTGAAAGGGCAGGAAGGGGTTAGGGTTAGGGTTAGTGACTCTGCTACCCCTGTTCATTGAAAATTAAAAGAAAATCAGTAAGAAAAGTATTTTTTTGGTTAATCTAATTGACTTTTAACCCTTTCTTTTTGAATCCTTTTTATTAACTGAAGACCACTGCTTTTGTGTTTGCAGAAGAACTGGAACACCCACTTAGGATCTAAGCACTTTTTCTACTTCTGATGAAGCAAGAAATAAATTTTGACAGAACTTTCTTTACCTGGAACTCTGTTTTAAATAGGTATGACAAGGAATTCTCCAGCCAAATTTAGACTATATGCATACCTAAGTTAAGACAGAAATTGATAGACATCATCTGACCCAAACACAAAGTGAGTTCTCCTTACAGAGGTGATTTTCTTTCCTATCATATGCCTTTCTCTAGGTGGAAAGAAAGCAGAACGTGTTAATGGTTGTGAAATTCAAAGATATAATCACTTTGTAAAAAGCCTGGAAGATTTTTTTTTTCTGCTTTTAGTTGCATGCCTTTGTATTATTGCAAACATATATCCCTGGTAGTCCATAATGAGCAAATCTAAATCCTGCCTCATTAAGTGTGGACACAATGCCCTTCACTGGTGCCAGATTCCCTGTGCAAAGCTATGTGTCATTAATGAATATAAAAAAGGAAGCAGGCTGGGAGTAAATCATATATCAAGTCGAAGACCAAGACAAAAAAGATTCCAAGTCTATCTCGTTAAGTGTCTTTTCTGTAAAAGAACTCTTTCATCCCACCTTATTTTTGTACACCTAGTTCAACCAACTTAATGTCAATTTGGGCCTATTTTTCAAAATGCTTATCCCCTACACTCGGTGCAAAGTGCTCATGTTTCTTGTAAGTATATTATATTATATTATATTATATTATATTATATTATATTATATTATATTATATTATATTATATTCTGAATTTAAAAAGTTAAAAATATATATTTAAAAAATTATAAATTTGAATTAATTACTTATCATTCAGAAGTGCTTAAAAGCTTTTTATTGACTTCACACTAAATTCATAATGAACCTACACTTAGTAGTTTGGAGCCTGGTCTGCTTGCTGATTCCTGGTGACAAGCCAGATCTTGTTTTCCATCCTACATTTCAGGTATTTGCTCACTTGATGATGTTCACGTCCAGAGAATCCTACAAGGTGCAGAAATAACTAAGTTATTTCTTTTTCAGAAATAACTGAAAAAGAGTTTATCAGACATTATAGAGAACAGCATCTGGTCAAATCATTTTGTATGAAAAGTAGCAGTGAAAGATGTTCCACTCCAGAATTTTTGTTCACCCTAGATTGAGAACAATGTGCCTATTTCCTAGTTTAATTTCTATTTCCAGAGAATTTCAGTAAAAATTATTTTTTTAAAATGATATCACAATTCCACAGAGGGTTCTTGCAAAAGAGTTATTTTTTGGTATTACTATCGAGTGTTACCATTACTCTGTCTCAGAAAAATCAAAATTTTAAATTTTAATTTAAAAATTTTAAAGAACTCTTTTGCTTGGGACCTCTGGGAAGTTACCTAATGGCAGAGCCTGGCCCTGTTTCTCTGCTTTGCTTTATTTTCCTGCCATTCTGGAGATTGAAAATGCAGCCTCTTTACACTACAAAGGAGTGATATAAAAAGGGATGCACCTTCACATTTGTATTTAAAGCTGTGCTATGGATTTTGATAACATATTTCTCCAGAGTATCAATTTGTTTTGTTGTTAGGGTTTTTTCCCCTTTGGGAAGATAGGTTTTATTGTTACAAAGCTTGTTCCTCTTGTCAAGGTACTTGTGGAGAAGGAAAAAGAAAAAAGTACTACACAGGCTGAGAACACCTTATAAGTATCTCTTGTAAGGAAAACATTTTTCATTCATCTCCCAACCCTCACTATTTTGGTTTTTTTACCTTTCCCTGAACTTTCTAGAAATGCTGTTAACATTTTTCTGTAAGTGGGCTATTACAGGCAGGCACTTGAAGGTAATAAATTGCTGATTCCTCCCTTCCCTTATCTTATCTCTTCCTGGTCCTGAAGACAAATTGATAGATTTCACAGTGACTTTTTATTCCTTCTCAGTGTTTAATACAGAAAAAAAAAAAAAGTTTTTAAAAAACCCAACACTTTCTACACAAAGAGAACCTAATTTGAGAGGTAAAACTCTCCAAAGTCTCCCCAGCAGAATGTGACTGTTGTTGGTTAGAAAGAGAAAACCCTTGAGGTGCTACACAGAAGAATGAATTCCAAGGACAGAATAGTAAAATGCAGTGTGGTAATCTGTGGAAACCCAGGGCACACAGGGAATATTTCTGTGTCTGCTCTGGGGTGCCCTGACCCCCAGGGCAGCTCTGACTCTGACCCTCATCCATGGAGAAAGTTTCCCAGACTCCAGAATAGACTGGAATCCACAAAAGTGTGAAATAGATTATAGAGAGCAGTGCAGGTGTGTCACTGGGTGAGAAATTGAGGGTTTGGGATTTTTAGTATGTTGTGGATGGCATCAAGATGGAGGGCACAGGGTGTCATCCTGGGTTTCTTCTTCATGCTGCTTCTTCCTTCTTCTCCATGGGTTTGGGTGGCATTTTGTAATGGGGCAGAAAAGTCTGCATTGTGGGCTCTGTGGGATCAGTTATTGGGTTAAAAGGGAAAATAATCCAGGTGTCAGTTCTTAATTGGGTGGTTTAGTCTTAATAGCCCTTGTACCAAGAGATTGTTGGCCATTTTGTGCCTTCTAATGAAAAGCTGCAGAACTCACAGCAGTGAGACTGTTTTACTGATAAGAAATAATAAACTCTTGAGTCCCAACTTGAATCACTGTGTCAAGTGCCTTCAATCCAGACCCAGAGAAACCAACAACTGGGACCCCCCCAGTAGTCTGTGAGCTGGAGACCAGATCATACTCCAAGGATTGATTCACCTGCACATGCTCTGATTTTGTTGGGGTTTATTTTGGTTTGTTCATGGATATGATAACCCCCTCGTGTAGAATTGGTCTGGCCATATTTATCCACAACTGAGCTATGTCACTGTCATATTTTCTGAAAAATCCCTTCGCCAGGCTTTCTTCTCCTGGGAAGCTGAGAAGCCTCAGAGAGGAATGAAAAAAATAATTATCTGATTGCTTCTCCTGTGTTTTGCTGCTTTGGAATGTGGTTGGAGATTGTTTATCTAACAGGTGCACGTTTGATTGGCTTAACATGAATTGTTTTAACTTAATGACCAAACACAGGCTGTGTCAGACTCTGAGGAGTCAGTCAGGAGTTTTGTATTAGCATCTTGTTAAGCTTTCTCTAAGTATCTTTTCTCTATTCTTTAGTATAATTTTAGTATAGTATTCTTTAATATAATATAAGTACGTAAAATAATAAATTAGCCTTCTAAGAACAAGGAGTCAGATTCATCAATTTCTCCTTTGTTCTGGGAACCCAGGAAATACCACAAAGCTAATAATCTTAAACTATTCTGGTGGAGAGACGCACATGGGTGATTCATCTCTTCATAGATGTGTGAATCCTCTCAAACAGGCATCCTGACTCTAAACAAGCCTGAGATACAGGCAAGGATGCAGCACCCGCTCTACAGCCAGGTCTCCCTCCTCTCTGGGTCAGAGAGCAGATCCTTTATGGATATTTGCAGTGACTTCTGTGATTCTGTGTGGCTTTTATTGGGGTTTCATCCAACTGAAGTGAGGCAGTCAGGAAAAAAAAAGGAAGATTGGGATATGAGTCATACATGTTTTCAGTGAGACAGCAAAAATTTTTCATTCCCTTTCTTCCTGTTGGACTCCTCCTTCCTAGCGTGCTATTTATGATGCCCTTTATTTCAGTAAAGGAATTTTGGGGTTGTTTTTTTACTCCATCGTTTGTTTGAAGGACTGATATTGTCCTATTCTCCTATTCCTGAATATGGAAGAAAGCATCACTATTTTTAGAGTCTTGCTATAAATAGAGCCACATAAACAGATAATTTCCTGCACCAGTTCTGAGCTGATTTGTTTTAAAGCATTGTCTTTGTTTTTTTCCAAAATAATTTTAGAGAAATTGGGGGAAAAAAGCTCCAAGCTTCTTTTTAGCTCAAAGTAGGCATTTTTTAATACTCTTCTGAGTGACTCCAGCACTAAGATAAATTTATGCTCATTCTTACTTATGGGAGATGCAAGATCCAGCAAGGAATTGTTGAGTGTTTAGTAAGGATTACCTGAATAACCACAAGAAAAAGAGAGAAAATATTGCTGCAATGTGAAATACCAGCCTGTGAATGTTATATGATGGTTTGGGAATTTTTTCCTGATCCATTGGGAAAAAGTGACAAAACCTTTCTGATAAAAGCAATGTTTGCACCCCAGCCTTCTGCTTCAGGTGTTGTTTGATTTGCATGAACATAGTTCTGAAAAGAAAAAGATCAAACACAAAAGCACTTCTAGTTTTTAATTGTTTTAATTGCATTTCTTACTGCACAGTGAGTTTTTGGACTGGGGACAATTCAAGTCTCATCCAATGGTGGTTGGTACTGAGAAAAGTAACTGGTGAAAAACAATTTTACATTTATTTCTGCAGCTCATGCTTTTGATGACAAGTGCAAATCTCGTTTTCCTTTGGGTTGGGAGAGAGGAAGGAGCAGCTAACTCTCATCTCTGCAAGTTTTTCTCTGCCCTTTAAAAACACCTCACCTGATATATTCACAACATTCTCCCTTCAGCAGAACTGAGCTCACAGCGAGTCCTGCTGGGTCTGAGCTCGCAGAGCTGTGTACTCCACTTTCAGCTGGCGAGCAGAGCAAAGCAAAGCAGACTGAGCTGTCTGAAAAGGAGCAGTCATGACTGCTGGTGGAGCGAAATGATGGGAAAGCTTTCAGGCTGCGTGACTTCCTTACACTTGGCTGCCCCAGATAAGGCTTTTGTGGTTCTTCTCTTCGCGGGAGTCAGCTCACAGCTGGGGACACTTAACCAGCCTCAGCTGCTGCCTTGGTGCAGGAGAGGCTCTGTGTCAGAACCCCCTGCTGAATCCTCTGGGAGCAAATCACTGCTCTCAATCCCGCTCGTTTCTTCACCTGAGCCACGTGGAGGGGCTGAGCTGGTGTGGGATCTCAGCACCTCAGGACGGAGGTGCAGAGTGGCCGAGACCACCCTTGGGGGGCTCGGGAGTCCTGGAATGCTGCCAGGAGTGTCTGGTGGCTGGACTTTGATTCGACACAGGAGACGACACCTGTATGAGGACTGGGAAGGTTTCACTGGGTGAATGGTGAAGGGATAAGTTAATTAGAGTGTAAAACACAGGGTTTAGGATTTTGGTACAGGGGGGTCTAAAGAAGTAAGATGGAGGAATTGGGGCGTGTCCTGTCCTTCTTCTTCTTCTTGGCCTCCATCTTCTGTGGTGGTGGTGGCACTTTGGGATTGGTTATTACTAGAAGTGCACCGGTTAATAAGGGTAGAAGGTATTGGGGAAAAATGATAAATATTGTACACGTAACTTCGGGTATAAAGATAAGTGACCGCCCCGGGGGCTCGCAGTGTGCCCATGGCTGACTTGCTGTGCAGACCTCTGTTGGGCTGAAAGAAAATCTTTTAGATAAACAATTAATAAACACTGAGACCGAGACAAGATCAGAAGTCTCTCCTCGTCCTTTGAAGCGCCGGGCTCTTCAAGGCCATCCCTGGGCCTTTCCAGGCCACCTAGACAGAGCAGAAAACTTACAAGCCTAAACAGCCGAGAAACCGAGCAAGTGGCATCCCTGAGCTATCTCTGGTCATAAATCAGCGCAAAGAGAAACAGAAAAATTTACAAGCTGGCACCAGGGACAGTGGGGGGACATCAAAACCCCAGAGCCCTCGCTGCATCCTGCTCCTCCACTGGGTCAGGGGTGACGCCAGGCTTCATTTGCTGCTTAATTAAAAACCCTCACACAGGTCCTGCCTGTGACAGTGAGAGCAATGTACCAGGAGTGCCTGTTCTAATTGAATTTTCAGGCTTTTGGAGTGCAAAGAGGAGTGAAATAAGGGGAGACTTCCATTGTCCCCCATCAGCTGAAGGTTTCTGTCACTGGGGAGTCTCAGACACAGGAGGGGCAGCTCAGCTTCTCCGGGTGCCCCACTGCCAGGTCTGCGAGGCACAAATGAGACCATGCTAAAGAAACATTAAATTCATCATCTCTTCCAAGGCCTAAGGCCCTTCAGGGGCAGAAAGGAATTTATTTACTCTTTAGAAACCTCTTGTCAGGATCCTCACACAGAAAATATGTGGTGTCCCAGAAGGCTGGACTCGATGATCTTGGAGGTCTTTTCCATCCTTTATGATTCTTTATGGATAGTTTCCTTCCCTCTACTCATTTTTATTCACTTAAAGTGGGGTGAAACCTTCAACTTCGACCATCTGTACATCTATAAATATCTATAAATCTATATATATCTATACATATCTCAATTCTAATTCATTCCACGTGGAGCAGTCCAACACTCCAGCTCTGACAAACACTTAAACCCACAAACTTTCCATTATGGCTGTGTGGATATTTATAATTTTATCCCAGAAAAATTAATTCAGTGTTTCTCTACGTTGTGCACGTAGCTTGACAAAGCGTCTGCCTGAGCAGGGCTGTGTAAAAATAAAAATAATCAGTTTTGTGCAAGTTTCATGAGTCAAGCTGCAAAGCCATGTTTTTGAAATGGATAGATTGCTTAACTTTATTCATACATCTTATGGTAATTTCCCTTTCCTAAGGTATAAAAATGACAGATATGAGTGTTTTGTGGTAATTTTTCCTTCCTCACATCTTTGATTTGGAAGTGAATTTAAGCTCTAGAAATTAGTGAGGGCTGAAGAATAACTCAGAGTGCTTTGCAGCACAGAAAATGAACAATTTACATCTGAATCTAGGCTGTAGAGTAAGAACATGGAAGTGTCACTACAGACAAAATGCAGATTCTATTTCTGCCCTGCATTTCCATCTCATCTGGAAATCTTGCTCTGTTGCTGCAGTGGGTTCCATTCTGAGCTCTGTAGGGTCACAAAAGGAAATGGAAGAGCAGACATATGGAAAAACCTGTGTGACTGTGGCACAATGAGAAGAGAGATTCTGGAGTAAAAGTCTCAGAACATCTTGAATTATTTCACTCTGTGTGTTTCTGTTGTGGGTCTTCATCCTGTAGGATGCTTTACTTGTGGATTCTGCACAGCAGGATGAGTAAAATAAGACATGATCTCCAGCTTGTCAGTGATTTTCTGGAAGAAAAACACAGATTCTGGAAACCCTCCAATGAAAGCAAATTTTGAAAAAGACTTGAAAATTGAGCTACACCCTTTACTTACAGCTCTAGAAACAAACTGTTTACTATTAACTTTATTATGCTTGTTTACTGCTCCCTAGTGCTTAATTATTATTTTTAGGGATGTAGGCTTTATTTCAGCATTTTACCATAAGAACTGTCGCTTGAGTTGAGGAAACAGAAAGGATGGAATCTGCAATGCACAGCGTACAGCTGGTTGAACTGTGCACAGAAAAATCATTTACTGGCTCAGTTAAGCCTTATTATCTCTTTGAAAATTGTCCAGACACAGACTTTGATTATTATGAAATTGTTAATTACTCGAAATTGTTTGACAAACATTTTGCAGAAACGGAGTCCAACTTAAGGGCTGGTCTCAAGCTGTCTTTTATTCTCCACCCCAAACTCCTGCAATGTGCTGGTGGAACAAACACAATGCCTGGTGGTTTAGATGCACAAAGTCAGCAGAGGGAAAGCCAGTAGATGGTGCTCAAGGTTGTGAAGCCAAATTGTGGGGGCTTAGGGAGGAGGAAGATGTGTGGTTAGGCACTGCAGGTGTCAGTTTTTGTCTGTATGTGTGTCTATGCTCAGCAGGTACGGCCCCCAGTTTTTGGCTTCCTGCCCATCTGAAACATTTAAAATATTTGAGGGATGGGGAGTTGGGCAAAGCGTCCTTGTGAGCTCCTGTTGCCAGGAGAAATCACAGCACTGCTCTGGAGAGAAAAATCCCAATGTGGAGGAAAGCTTAAGGAGAAGGGCAAACCTCACGCAAAGGCCACAGTTTTCCATTTTTTCCCCTCCTTTTTGAGAGCTGGCTTACCTTAAAAATTCCTGTTATTTGCAGGATGACAGCAGGAACAATCCCTTTAGGCTTTGCTGTCCACACTTCACCCAGCTCCTTCAAAACCTTGGTACCAGTGATCATTGTCTATTAATGATGTTCACACCTCATTTTTTTCCAAAGAAATTCTCCTTTTTGAAATTTAACATAACCAAATCTTCAGGTATCTCTGCTAAGAGCTCCCTGGGCTGCAGGAATTCTTAATTGCCTCATTGCCTGCCTGAAAGATCTGGATTCTCTTAGTCTAAGGTGCAGAAGTCCAAAGGGAGGCATGGTAATTATCTTCCAGCACATCAGAGGTTGCTGAGAAGCAGGAGGCCATAAATTCTCCATGCCTGCTCCACAGAGTGCAAATTTTAACAGGCTAAAATTAAAGCAGGGGATATTTAGTCTGAACATTAAGAAAAGCCTTTGTAACTTTAAGGGTAATGAAGCACTGGACCAGATTTCTGAGAGAATATTCCTATCAAGAGTGATTTTCAAGCAAAGGCTGGGGAAAAAAGTGTCAATTTTAGCATAAATAAAGTATATTCTGTTCTAAAGAATGTGTGAATGTGTGTGTAGGTGATCTGGATGAGTTCTCAAAATCTCCTCCATCTTAAATTCTGGTTTGCTCACCAAAGGTAGATTCCACTGGCTGTTTTTCATAGTTCTGCAAATACATTTTTGATAATAGCATGCAGTGCAAAGACTGGACCTACCCATATAGGCTTTTTACCTGATTTATCAGTTTTTACTTCTATTTACCATTTTACTTTTAAGCCCTATAAATACTCTGCATTTCCAGCTTTTGATAGGTAAACAGGAAGCCTGCTTGTACGCCTCAGTTCTCTCTGCTTTTTACAGAAAGAAGATAAAAGAGACATAAAACATTAAGTCTGCAATTTGGTCACATGTATATTTCATAAAGGCAACTTACTGAGTAATATATGGAAGGCTTTTGCAGGCAATCTTTACGAGGCACACTCTGCTGGGTGAGTGAGGAGCTTGCATTATTGATTTTAATAGAATTCTGCAGAGTAAGGATAAATTGTGGTAATGCTGCCTAAGAAGGTGCAGCAGGCTAACGCTCAGATGGCTGCTGGGATATATTCTGTGACCAGAACGCTGTTTTATGACCAATAGAGGCAGCAATTCCATAATGCACAAGGTCCAAGTGCAATAAATGGGGCTGTGGTGCCATAGATTTCACCAGGACTTGGAGCAATAAAAATGTTTATGATGCTGAGCATTATGGTGGTATATTGCTTGGAAAACATGCAACAATAAGAAGGGGATTGTGTTTGCAGCAGCACTTTGGGAAGGTTGGGGTTTGCTCAGAGAAGCTTGCACACACATTCTAATGTGTGTCCAAACAATTTTGTGTTCATTTTGCTGTCAACAGCTTCTTCCACGTAATTTCTTCTGTTTTCTCCTTATAATGTGTTTTTCAAATTGGAACATGGAATTCATCTCCCTGCATAGCTGGATACAGATAATGCCTATCTCAAAAAACAAACCCTGTTCTATTTGGGGTAATTCTTTGTCATTTAATAATAACCAATTGCTTCTGCATGGTAAATGTCCATTTGTTTGCTCTCCACTCTCAGCCTGAACAAGATGTTTTGCCTCAGCCCTTAATGAAATTGAACTTAGCTCATAATGAAAGAATTCTGGTGCCATCTCCAGCAGATCTCCAAATGATGCAGAGTACTACCAGGATATCACTACACTTGATTTTCCTTTATGCCCCTTCCCATTACAATCCCTGTTGTAAAGGGATTATTATTAACATTGAATACGTTTTTATGTTAAACCTCATTATTAATTTTGAATATTCATATTGGGCAAGGTGAGAAAAATACTAAATGCTGTTTAAAATGCTGGTCTGTATCTGTGTGTACACCTGAAAATACCCAAATGTCTCTGTGCACAAAGAAAAGGCTGTGTTGGGGCTGGTGCACTCAGTTCCATGTGCCTGGAGGGCAGGATGAGGACTGGCACAGCAAAGGTGCACTCAAAATATTGAGGGAAAGGTTTGGGAGAGTCTCTGTGTGAGAGGGAGTGGAGTGCACAATGTGTGTATTCGCTCCTGGGCTCTGAAGCAGCCACTGCTAAATAGAGAAATAGCTCAAATGCATTGCACAAGAGAGATGAAGAAAGAGAAGGGAAAGTCAGCCTCAAATAAGTGATCTGCCCAAACTAATGCAAAATTTACTGTTTGGGTGATTACTAGAACCCAGGTTTTCAAAATCTCCAAGCCTCTGTCTTGGAACTGAGAAACAGCAAGAGAAGTTAAACGGGCCTGAGTGCCAAATTCTCCTTCAAATTCTGAAATCTTGTCTGTTAAAACAATAATTTTGCACGTCAAGTGCAAAAACATTTGGAGGAGAAGAAGTTTTGCAGTAAAATTTGATTGAACCAGGCTTCTTTGTTCTTGCTTTATAACTATAACTCTTTTTTTGGTTTGGTTTTAGTGTTAATCATTTATGACTAGAAAAAGGCAAGGAGGGAAAGAAAGAAAATTCTGAAGCAATAAACACTGAATTGATGGAACATAAAATTCCCATGTATTTCAGCACCACTTGCTCACAGCAACAGTCTTCTGCATTGCTGTTGCAAACCTTATTTTTGTTTAATAAAGTTTATACAATCTGTCAGCTTTTAAATTAACTGCATGGCTGGCTCTGACTTCAGTCACGACATTTTAAGACCATGTAAACATAATCACTGGCTGTGAGTGAAATACAAGGATGTGGAACTGGCAGAGACTGCAGGGAATGTGAAGGGAAAACTTGTTATTTTACTGGCAAAACAAAACAGCAAAAATATATTTCTAAATGACTTCCTGCCTGCTTTTCTTCTTTGTCTTTTTTTTTTTTTTAAGGCATTTTTAAGATGCTAATTCACTTTTATTTTCTTTTCCACGAAGATATGGCTGCTTATGCTTAGTTTGAGATTTTGATAGCAATTTTTCACATTGATTTTCCAAATTGTTTTTTTGAAATTGCATGACAATGCTGAAAAATGAGTTCATGAAATCAGACTCTTGCCACTGAATTTTCTGAGCGAGGGCAAAGAAGAAGAAGAAAAAAGGCCTGTTTCTTCAAATGAATTTGAAACATTTGCAACCATGATTTGTGAAAAATATATATAATTAAGTGTGAAAATAAAGTGATTAAAATTCAAATGCCTGTGGACAGAGGTGGTGTGAGAAACCCCAGCACACCATGGGCTCTGTGCCACTGCAGGGTGATGAAAATCTCTTTTTTTGAGCCTAACTCTGCTCCCTGACACACGAGAGGCTGTGTGTGGTCAGTCTGTGCTTTACAATGAGACCTTTAAGCTTTTCAGGTGGCAACAGATGCACTGAAAGATCTTTTATGAAGGTTGAGGCTGCCTGGGGAGGTATCTGCTCATTCCTTTGCTCATGGACCATTATCTTCAATGACTCACTGAGCAGGAGTCCAACAGGAACATGACATAAATTATTGGAGAAATCACAGATCATTGCATCCCTCCCTGCTTTGTGCTTCAAGTGACAAGTGCATATATACATACATATATATATATATATATTCCCATCTGAAATTCTTAATTGCTGAACAGTTTTGCCCTGGGGAGAGGACGAGAGAACCACCCTGGTGGATCTCTACCTTGCTGCCTCCTGCAGCACTGGAAGGGGCTCAGACACAGCTGTGAAGAGCCTGGTACAAAAATATGTCTGGGTCAAACTGAGCCAGAAAATGCACAGTGGAATGAAAGGCAAACACAGCCTTTATGTGACCAGATGGGGATGGAGTCTGGGGGATACAGATTTTCTGTTTGAACTTTTGGTCCAGTTCAGCATACACGGCCTCACAATATTGAAGTTTTCAGAAATCTTTACTTTAGGGTATGTATTGTAAATGCAGGGGAGAGAATGGTGAGGAGGACTCCATCTTATCAGAAGGCTAATTTATTACTTTATAATACTATATTACATTAAAGAATATTAAACTATACTAAAGAATACAGAAAGGACACTTACAGAAGGCTAAAAAGATAATAATGAAAACTCCTGACTATCTCCAGAGCCCTGACACAGCTTGGCCCTGATTGGCCAAAGAGTGAAAACAACTCCCAGCAGAATCCAATGGAACAATCACCTGTGGGTGAACAATCTCCAAACACATTCCACATGAGCACAACACAGGAGAAGCAAATGAGATAAAAATTGTTTTCCTTTTCTCCGAGGCTTCTCAGCTTCCCAGGAGAAAAACCCTGGGCGAAGGGATTTTAGCAGAGAGTGTGAATGCCACAGGTATGTATTGAATTTTCTCCTTCTTAGGTTTTTATGTGTGAAGGCTCTACTTAAAGAGAGGAGAAAAAACAAACCAAGAACACAGAAACTATGAAATGTGGTCTTAGAATTGCAGTGATAATTATTTTTGATTGAAGGAGTATTTATAGATACTCCTCTCACTGGTGTTGCTATAATCCAGAAATCACTTAACCTCACTGAGGAATTAATAAGAGCTTTTCTTTCTTTTTTTAAATTGAAACCTTTTTTTATTCTCCTTTCAGCAGATTAGCAGGATTAAAGTTTTCAAAGTATGTTGGAAATATGGTTTAGGAGAACTGATGGGCTAAATCCTCAGATGACATAAATCAGCTTACCTTTGGTGATTTCAGTGAATACAGTGTTAATAAGAATGATATTAGATCACTGTGGAAAAGATGAAAACAGTAGGCAAAATATAAATCCACCACCCAGAGTTTGAAGGAAATCCAATATGAGATTAGAGGAGGGACAGGGCTGCTTTGTGCTTTTCCTACACAGAGATCTCATCTCCAGACTGTGAGCAGTATAAACACAAGGCACTCTGGGGTTAGTTCAAAATATCTCCTGAATTCCTTCTGGGAATTTGTGGGAATCAGAAAAATAAAGACTTCTGCAGACATGGAAGGGTTTGATCTGCAGCCTTGGGAGAAGCTTGGATTGATTTAAAATAAAATACACAGATATTAAGTAGAAAAATAATAAACATGTTTCCATAGCTGTAAGTAAGAATATGCCTTAAGTAAGTGAAAAACTGTATTGCTAAAAAGTTGAAGGGTTTATAATGTAGGGGTGTGGTTGTATAGAATAAGCTAAGAGTTTGAGTTTAGAAGTTATAATAGAACCATATGTGTGCATGTGAGATAGCAGCCTGTTGGACAAAAGTATCCAGAGTGCAGCAAAATTAAGTAAAGGTCAATCAGAAAAGCAAAATAAGCCTTGTGGCATTAATTCATTGGGTTAGAAAGTTCTATATGGTCTTGTAACAAAGAACTTGTGACATATTTTGAGCTATGGCTGACTGCTTGCTCCTCTAAAATCTCACAGCCTCTGAGGCTGATGTTTATCTGAGCAATAAATCATTCTTAGCCCAGCTGTGGTCCCATCCCTTCAGTAAAAGCAGTGACAGGAATTGTCAGTAAACCTTTCAAAGGAAACAGCAAAGGCTTATTAGTAGCACAAGTGAGGAGCCTTCAGGATGGAAGAGCTGGAATTTCCCCAAGGAGTTGGACAGGGTGCTGGGCGTCACCAAGGTGCTGAAGTGAGAGCTGGGAGCTCACCCTGCCCTAGACAAGAACATGTGGTAATGGAAATAATTTTAACAAAGTTCCTAATTATACATGAAACAATTGGTTTGTCTCAACAGAGAGGTTTTATGCCATTTTAGAAGCCCTGGGACATTGAACATACTTGTATTAGGACAAAGCAATGAGAGGAGCTTCTCTGGAATGGCAGCTGCAGTCTGGACAGGATCTCTGGTATCTCAAACAACATTAAAATCCTGAGCTTGCACCACTGAATTAATGCTCCAATATTTTATTTCACTGCAAATTAAAATGAGAAATATTAATTCTATGGAAAATTATGTCACAGCTATACATTTTTCTTCTTACCCTTTATTTTCATGAATGTAAGGGGAGAAAAGTTTTTCTTTTAGACTTTATCATGTAAATCTTTGTTTCAGTTAACCCCAAAATTTGCTGATCTGTCTATGGGTAGTTTTCACTTACTTGAAGGATCCTTGAGTATCAGGAAGTCGTTTAATCTCCCTAGAAGCAGCCCAGGTCATGGGAAAGATGATGAGGATCCTTGGGAATTAATAATGACATGTGCCATCACACATGGAAGTGTTTAGTGTAATTTGAATTTAGACTGCACTGACTTCTCCCAAAGGACCAAAAGTGGTTCCATAATCAGCATATTCTCCCTTAGATCTGCTCAGTTCAGCTCTGCTGTATTCCTGGAAAACAGTGTCAGGGGATGGTCTCCTATTACCGCACCTGAGTGGGCGCAGCTGGTGAGAGAGAGACGGTGAATCTTGTTTCTTGAATCAGAAGGCTTAATTTATTAATATATGATATAATACATTATAGTTATACTAAAAAGAATATAGAGAGAGGTTTTGCAGAGCAGCTAGGCTAGGCTAGGAAGAGATAGAAAAGAATCTATAACAAAGTTGTGTCCAGGGACTCAGTCCCCTTGCTTGCACTGATGATTGGCCCTTAATTATAAACATAGAAAATGAGCCAATCAAGGTGAATCCTATTGCATTCCACAGCAGCTCATAACAATTGTTTACCTTCCCTTCTGAGGCCTCTGCCTTCCAGAAGACACAGAAATCTGAAAGAAAGGATTTCTGTGGAGAAATGTCTGCGACAGTCTCCAGCAGAATCCCTTGCAATGTCAGACTTGGCCAGGTGTGGATCAAGAAGAACTCTCCTTTTGCCCAGTGCCTTGTTCTTGCAGAAGGTTATATGTTTGGTTAATATATTTGGGTGTTATATTTCTGTGTAAGACCTCAAAATCAATTGTGGACAAACCACAGCACAACAATGTCATAAAAGCAACAGGAGATTTGTTACCAGATCAGTCATGGAACTTAATGGAAAAGATACCTCACAGACAATATAACATTTGGAAAAGAACGTGAAAACCAATATGAGATATGAATATTTTTATTGATAAATGTAACATTAAGATTTTTTGGTCCATGAGAATCCTGTGTCATGAAGTGGTTATAAAAGTCAGGAAAACAAAATTGCACATTGCCAAAATGCAGGATGGTAATTGTAAATCAAAATACATTTTCCACTGGTTTGAAGTTTTTTTAGGTCCAGCTTTTAAAGCCTAATTTAAAAGTTTCTATGGAAGTTGGATCATATTTGTAATATTAACAAGGACTTAGGAGAGGCATCAGGAATTTGCAGTTGCAGTCATCACACCTGGCAAGGGCACTGGATACTAAGCAAAGGAAGGGAAATACATGGTTTACTCATGCCAGTACAGACAATCTGGAGGCTAAATTAAGCATGATATAGGTATAAAAATATAAAATAAGACACCATTAAAATTTGCATCCAAATAAATAGTAGCAGTAGTAATAGTAGTAATAATAATAAATCCAATTGGAAATGCCCAATAGATTAAACTAAGGATATATATGCATAATCCACATTCCCAAGAGCTGTTGCTACTCTCTGCAAATGAAGTCTGTATTTTTCTTAAGAGAATGACACTTGCTGTAATTACTAATTGGGGGTTACTTCTATGGAGAGTAATTTTATATCCATTAAATTTGCTAAATGATTATGTGTTATTGGGTCGTGGTATCTATCTGCTGTCACATTTCACTTGTCAGCTACATGGTGAAAGCTCCATGGTCATTCAGAGAGCAAAAACCTAGTTCCATTCTAATTTAGCTGAATATAATTTCCTAGTGAAGTGTCAAAATACCTACCCCAGAGAGAAATAATGAAGAATATAATACCAAAAATCAAGATTAAAAGGCAAGGAAGGAAAGGTGTGTTATTATTGGGGTCTTTTGAGTCACTGCGACCCCGAGATGATTGAAAGTCTCTTTTCCCAGCCTGAGCACTTGAAGAATGAGTCGGAGTTCTTCAGTTCTCGTTCTCAAGGTTGTTTATTGTGTCTTATTTATAAAATATTTTCTCCAGCCCTGCCGACGTCCATCCAGCAGGACAGTTCCAGGCACTCTGCCTGCCCCCGGGGTGGTGTTATCTCTTTATACTAAAAACTGCCTGTACAATGTTTACAATTACTTTCCAATACCTGTCACCTATGTCAGATAGTAAGCTTCTACTCTAAACCAATCCAAAAGTGCCAACATCACAGCAGAAGATGGAGACCAAGGAGAAGAAGGAGAAAGGCTGCACACGCCCCGATTCCTCCATCTTGTCTCCTGAACTCCCATGCCAAAAACCCCAAAATCTACTTTTCCACCCTGTGATAACTTCACTATTATTCTACCTAAACTGTTGTGGCTTGCTGGTCTTCATATAAGGTTGATAATCTGCTCCAGGGGTCATAATCAAACCCACAGGTGTTTTGGGCTCCGTGCCAGGGCTTCTGAACCCCCTGGCAGGGGTGTTGGCCATCCTGGACAGCCAGAGGGATGTTCTGGGTTCCCACATGTTATCAGGAGAAGAAAGGAAGAAAAATGGGAGCTGAGGCTGAAAGCTGCATGATTCACCTGCCTTCAGAGCATGAGGGCTGCCTCCTGTGGGATGAATCCAAGATGGAGCAGAGGAAGAGTGGGAGGAATCCTGCCCTGAGGAGGAAGGAGCAGCAGCAAAGCCAAGCAGTGAAGGACTGACCACAGCCCCCACTCCATGCTGCTGGAGGGCAGCAGTACATTTTTTTCTCTCTGGGATTTACCCCAGAGAGAAATAATGAAGAATATAATGCCAACAATCAAGATTAAAAAGACAAGGAAGGAAAGGTGTGTTATCAGGAGAAAAAAGGAAGAAAAATGGGAGTTAGGGCTGAAAGCTGCATGATTCACCTGCCTTCAGAGCATGAGGGCTGCCTCCTGTGGGATGAATCCAAGATGGAGCAGAGGAAGAGTGGGAGGAGTCCTGCCCTGAGGAGGAAGGAGCAGCAGCAAAGCCAAGCAGTGATGGAGGAATCTTCCCCTGATGAGGAAGGAGCAGCAGCAAAGCCAAGGAGTGATGGAGGAATCTTCCCCTGAGGAGGAAGGAGCAGCAGCAAAGACAAGCAGTGATGGAGGAATCTTCCCCTGAGGAGGAAGGAGCCGCAGCAAAGCTAAGGAATGGTGGACTGACCACAGGCCCCATTCTTGTCCTCCCTGTGCTGCTGGAGGAGAGCAGTACATTTTTTTCTCTCTGGGTCCTACCCCAGAGAGAAATAATGAAGAATATAATACCAAAAATCAAGATTAAAAGGCAAGGAACGAAAGATGAGTTATCAGGAGAAGAAACAAAAAAAAAAAAAAGGGAGTTGGGGCTAAAAGCTGCATGATTCACCTTCCTTCAGAGCATGAGGGCTGCCTCCTGTGGGATGAATCCAAAATGGAGCAGAGGAAGAGTGGGAGGAATCCTGCCCTGAGGAGGAAGGAGCAGCAGCAAAGCCAAGCAGTGAAGGACTGACCACAGCCGCCACTCCATGCTGCTGGAGGGCAGCAGTACATTTTTTTCTCTCTGGGATTTACCCCAGAGAGAAATAATGAAGAATATAATGCCAACAATCAAGATTAAAAAGACAAGGAAGGAAAGGTGTGTTATCAGGAGAAAAAAGGAAGAAAAATGGGAGTTGGGGCTGAAAGCTGCATGATTCACCTGCCTTCAGAGCATGAGGGCTGCCTCCTGTGGGATGAATCCAAGATGGAGCAGAGGAAGAGTAGGAGGAGTCCTGCCCTGAGGAGGAAGGAGCAGCAGCAAAGCCAAGGAGTGATGGAGGAATCTTCCCCTGAGGAGGAAGGAGCAGCGGCCAAGCCAAGGAGTGATGGAGGAATCTTCCCCTGAGGAGGAAGGAGCAGTGGCCAAGCCAAGGAGTGATGGAGGAATCTTCCCCTGATGAGGAAGGAGCAGCAGCAAAGCCAAGGAGTGATGGAGGAATCTTCCCCTGAGGAGGAAGGAGCCGCAGCAAAGCCAAGGAGTGATGGAGGAATCTTCCCCTGAGGAGGAAGGAGCAGCGGCCAAGCCAAGCAGTGATGGACTGACCACAGCCCCCATTCCTGTGCTGCTGGAGGGGAGGAGGGAGAGAAACCCGGAGTGAATCTGAAGCCAGGAAGAAGGAAGAGGATGGGGGAAAGGTGATTTAAGACATAAAAGGATCAATGGGTGTCCTCATGGTGCTGTGCTAAAAAAAATATTGGTTTACTAAAAATACTGATTTACTGAGAGAAAGAAGCTATTTCAGACTGCCCTACTTCTGCTGCACATTGGGCACACAAACTTTGCCCACAGAAGAGGAATTTGGATGAAAGAGTCTCTTCATGTCAGTGTAGAGCTGGTTTTAGAAATGAGAATCTAGGGCAAGTGCTCAAGATTAAAGAATCCTCACAATGGATGATTTGCATAGCAGAATGAATCACCCAGTGTTTGAGTGAAAGAAGGAAAGCTCTCATACCTTCATGTGCTCCTCCTGAAAGCTCATCCTCTGATGGCCAACGTGGATATAAATACACCTGCGAGCAGGTGGAAATGGCCTTTCCCTGGATAATGTCCTACAGAACTGATGAGTCCTCAGGAAATATAATTTATCCAGGAATTTGGATAAATTATATTATATCAGGAAACATAACTTATCCAGGAATTTGTACACTTGTCCAAATCCATGAGGTAGAAAAAATGTTGGTAACTCATTTTACATAATTTTTTTTAAGAATGAGAGATACAACCTTCTTATCTAAGCTGACCCATAGGAAAAATTAGAATTTACACCCAAGTTAAAGCCTGGAGAGTGCTCCATCCTCTAGGCACCACTGTCTCCTGTGGAATAGACACTCCAAAATCACAATCTTAATAGCAGGATAGATAATTTTGAGTAGTACTTTATCCTTTACATTCATCAATATAATTGAAAGGGAGAACATCTGAATAACTTCAGCTTTCAGGGTACACACCAGAAAATGGGCAGCAGAGAACAGGGATATTTTTCCTCCGTGTAGCCAATGATGTCAGTCCTGCCTTTTTTTCCTCCTCTAAATGCTCATTCAATTTTTTAAAAAAAGCAAATCCAAATATAAGCACATTGAAAACATAAGAAAGACTAGTGCCTAGTTACTGAACAAATTCACACGGAATTCCGGGGGGCAGATCTAGAGCTGCCATTATCCAGAGAGATCGGATGTTTGTTCAGAGTCTGCAAGTAACAGAAAAAGGGTATCATAGTCAGAATGTACCAAACAGAACCCCCAAAAAACAACATGAAACCCGAAAGTGAAACAACACCCCCAACAAATAAAAAAGCCAAAACAAAGAAGAAAAGAAACAAAACCCAAAAGCAACCAACTACAAAAAAAACCCCAAAAAAACCTCCCAAAACCCCACAGATACTGAACATTTTTTCATTATTATAACATTTTTGATTGCCATTCCAAATTCCCTTTACATAACTGTACTGGTTTTGCCTGGGAAATGTTCATTTACTTCATATTAGCTTTTATCATGCTTTGTTTTTTACCTATCTGCATGAACTGTCGTGTGCTGTCCTGGGACAGTGTCCACCTCACTGATTTCAGGAAGGAATCCAGACATGAGAGGAATTATCTGCTGGGTTCCTACAATTTTATTAAACCTTGCTGGACCTTATGTCAGAAAAATAATATCTATTTGGTGACAGTTTCTCTTCATGTCTGACATGCAGGAATCACCATCTTTTCACAGGTTCTGAAAGGCAAATTAGATGTTACAAATATACAACGTGGAAATTAAAATTCTCTTCAGTGTTGCCAAAATTTCCAGAAAGGTAGAGAGGAAATGAGGAGATCCTGGAAAAGTAAAAGGCTGACAATACAATAAATGACTGCATCTGGTTCTATATTTCATATTCTGAATTTTCAACATTAAATAAGCTCTAAAGAAAGCTTTTAAGTCCTCCTCCCCTATTTTTATTTTATTTTTATTTTTATTTTTATTTTAGTTTTTATTTTTATTTTTATTTTTATTTTTTATTTTTATTTTTATTTTTATTTTTATTTTTATTTTTATTTTTATTTTTATTTTTATTTTTATTTTTATTTTTATTTTTATTTTTCTCTCTGTCATTTTTATTTACGCTCCTAAGATTAGCTGGATCTAAGAAAATACAAATATGATTTGCTCTTAAATCATTAAGATTTGAGTAAACTCTGAGAAGTTCAGTATCTGTGAGATTAGAACTAAGCACTCTTTTTCCTTTTTATGGGGGATCCATGTACTCATAATGTTGAGAATTGAAGTAAATTAATAAACATAGTTTAAGTTATGGAAAAAAAATCTTTTATCGAAATGTTTAATTTTCTTTCCTTTACAGAACTTTCATCATTACAAGTATTAGTAAAATGAAATAAAATTTGGAAACAAAATTGTTTTACCTATTCAATCTTTTTCTCTAACTGCAACGATTTCTTATGTAATTACCATTTTTAAATTCATTAAAATGGCTAAGCTAATAATCTATCTGTTTTGTCTATGTATTAGGTTAACATTTGTTTTATTTGACTTTCCAAAGAATAGTTCCTGTCATCCATTTTATTTTCATTAAAATGAGAAAAATATGCCTGCCTATTCTGCAATTTAATTATCCAGCTAATTTTGCAACCTTTGCCCATAGCTACTTAGAGACAGAGATTTATCTGAAAGCATTATGATATTATCTTGTCTCTCACTCATCAGAAAACCAGTTTAATGCAAAATTGTTCCAAGGGCACATTTTGGAGGGTTTGATGCATCTTTGAGCTCAAAAGATTATCAACTTCCCTGAGCTGAGTATGAAACCAGATGCAGTTTGAGCACATCTTTCCTTTGCAAACCAGACTTGGGATATTGTGGACTTTGGAGTTGGGATATTGTGGAATTTGCAGTTGGGATATTGTGGGATTTGCAGTTGGGATATTGTGGAATTTGGAGTTGGGATATTGTGGAATTTGCAGTTGGGATATTGTGGGATTTGCAGTTGGGATATTGTGGAATTTGCAGTTGGGATATTGTGGAATTTGCAGTTGGGATATTGTGGGATTTGCAGTTGGGATATTGTGGGATTTGCAGTTGGGATATTGTGGAATTTGCAGTTGGGATATTGTAGAATATGCAGTTGGGATATTGTGGAATTTGCAGTTGGGATATTGTGGAATTTGGAGTTGGGATATTGTGGAATTTGCAGTTGGGATGTTGTGGAATTTGGAGTTGTGATATTGTGGGATTTGCAGTTGGGATGTTGTGGAATTTGCAGTTGGGATATTGTGGAATTTGCAGTTGGGATATTGTAGAATATGCAGTTGGGATATTGTGGAATTTGCAGTTGGGATATTGTGGAATTTGGAGTTGGGATATTGTGGAATTTGCAGTTGGGATGTTGTGGAATTTGGAGTTGTGATATTGTGGGATTTGCAGTTGGGATGTTGTGGAATTTGCAGTTGGGATATTGTGGGATTTGGAGTTTGGACATTGTGCTATTTTGGTTTTTTTGGGGTATTTTCTGTGTTGTTTGGCTCAGTCCCTTGCTGCATATTTTGGTGATGTCTCTGCAGGGGATGCTCACTGAAGACAAACTCACATCTCTGGTTTTAAGTAAAGCTTTGTGACAGGTTGATCCTCCATGTGCTGCAGCTGGATACCAAAAAACTGTGCAGGAACAACCTGTACAACCCAGTAAAATCACATTCTTGTTTGTATTCATACCAGAAAATCAAATGGTTCTGTTGTCACTGAATTGAAACTCGTCCTGCTGCCTCGCAACAACAGGTTTTCTTTTATGTGGAGCAGGTGGCTAACACTGGAAAACCTGTTTTCATGGTGGGAAAGATTTATTGCCCTCAAAGCTGATCTCAGAAAATTTGCAATTGGTGAGCAAATGCTGTTTGAGAAGCAATGTAGATAAACAAAGCAAGCACAAAAGGCAGAAGAATACAGGGAGGAATAACTCAGCTATTTTGTCTTGGGAAATCATTTTTATAAAAAGGCCTCCCAGTTCCCTATAACACAACCTAATGAAAAAAATGAAGTCTTGGAAATTTCTTGTGATGTCTTGGAATATCTAGAATCCTTAATTGTTTTAAATTAATTATAAAAATATGTGGCTAAAATAGTCTTGGATGGTTTCCAGCAAGTCTTTATTACGGCATTCTAAAATACAACTTTTGCTCATGGCTCCTGTTGAAGAAGTGGAATGTTCATCACTAATTATGTGTTTAATTATGCTTTTCCTTCTTGATTGAACTGGAAAAAAGAGGGAGGCACTGACACAGGAGGCAATGAGGCACTTTTCTATTTTTCTCACCTAAAAAACTACTTCAAATTTGATGGTGCTTTGATTCAAAACACGGGGTCTGACATTTATTTCAAATGTACTGACAGGATTTGACTGATTTCCTTGAGGCTTCACAGACTCACATTGGCTGTTTGGTTGATGAGATATAACATGAAACTATAGAAAGAAAAAAAAAAAGGCAAGCTATAATTAATGCATCTAAACCAGATTTATCTTTGGTTTCAGTACAACTGATGTGATATATATTAGATGTGTTTTGAGTTTTCCTCCTAAATTTAGCCAAGATTTGAATGAGATATTTGTTGTAAGAAGGTTTTCTAAGCCCCATCTGTAATCAATGGAGAAAGGAAGCACTTAAGAGCCATGTACCAAGTGTAGATAAAATCTGTCTGCTCTCTTTTATCCTATTTTCAGATTGATATGGGCACTTGCTGATAACTGATCCAAAACTATAGAATTTAAGAGAAGGGACACAAGTCTAGAGCTTGCAGAAAAGAATATAAACAGAGTTAAGTGTGTCATGGGTTTTTTTGCTTTTGGGTTTGTTTTCTTTTATTTTTTTTCAGAATGTGACTTAAGTTTCCATCAGAGGTTCTGCACACTTCCATTTCCTTGTGTGAAAAGGCATATCCTTCCCATCTTCATCCATATTCAAACACTAATAAACAGATGGTCAAATTAAGGAGACCCTATCATCCAGAAAATTAAATGAATTAGAAAATCACCAGAGCTTAGTTTTCCAAAACATTCCTTCTTCCATTAAAATAAACACACCCAGCTTACTTTAGCCTGTGTTTTTTTCCCCAACACTTTCAGAATCATGAGATCAAATTATTAAGCTAGTGGAAAATCCCTTGTTGGTATTAGAAACAAGCTCTACTGGGAGGAAGACTAAGATAACAGCTGGTTATTACAGAACAAGATATTTCATTACAGTGAACATATCTGCTTAAGGAAAAAGGAAAGTCAGACTTTGAACTTGTTGGATCAATGATTACAGTGGTATTGGAACAGACTTGAATAGCTGTATTCTGCATTGTGGGGAGAATAAGGAGATATTCTAATAGGATTTACTTGTTATACAAAATTCAGGTTAGAAAACAATACAAAGAAAAGAGGATCTTCTCATGCTCAAAGCAAAAGGCAGTTAGGAAATTATATGAGGGCAGCAATTAATCCCATCCCATTAGGGCAGACTGCTGACTGTACTGTGGAAAAAGCTGAAATACAAAATGCAGGCAAATAATTTTGGGAGATGAACAAACCTTGCTTTTGTCCATAGCTGCCTTGCCCTAAGCCTTTTGTCATGAAAGGAGCTGTGAGCTCTGTGTGGAGGGATCTGACCCTTCACAGGGCATGGGAACTGCACCTGAGGCGCCTTTGTCACCTCAGTGGCAGCAAGCAAAGGCCAGGAAAGGCACGGAGAGATGGTCAAGAGAAACTTTTGGAGGTGCTAAGGAAAGGGAATGGCTCCTGCAACACCCCCCCTGCCAGCCAACACCTTCAAATCAAGTGATGGGAGATCTGGTTAGTGTGATGTGGAAACCCAGGGCACACAGGGAATATTTCTGTGTCTGCTCTGGGGTGCCCTGACCCCCAGGGCAGCTCTGACTCTGACCCTCATTCATGGAGAAAGTTTCCCAGACTCCAGAATAGACTGGAATCCACAAAAGTGTGAAATAGATTATAGAGAGCAGTGCAGGTGTGTCACTGGGTGAGAAATTGAGGGTTTGAGATTTTTAATGTGCTGTGGATGGCAGCAAGATGGAGGGCACAGGGTGTCATCCTGGGTTTGTTCTTCATGCTGCTTCTTCCTTCTTCTCCATGGGTTTGGGTGGCATTTTGTAATTGGGCAGGAAAGTCTGCACTGTGGGCTCTGTGGGATCAGTTATTGGGTTAAAAGGGAAAATAATCCAGGTGTCAGTTCTTAATTGGATGGTTTAGTGTTAAAAGCCCTTGTACCAAGAGATTGTTGGGCATTTTGTGCCTTCTGATGAAAAGCTGCAGAACTCACAGCAGTGAGACTGTTTCACTGATCAGAAATAATAAATACCTGAGTCTGAACATGAACTACTGTCTCAAGTGCCTAAAATCCACACCCAGAGAAACCAACTGGTACAGCCAGGGTGTGACAGTCAAAGAATGAATTATAGCAATTTTAAGCTTAATTTCATGGTCAGTACCAGGAGCAGTAGCAGCATGTGGATAACCAAATCCTCCAACAGCATCTGACTCACCAAACATGAGCTTTACTAGGTAACATTTATTTAAGCATTTTCTACTGCCATCCTCTGTGCACTGACTGGCAGGGGCACGTGGGGCCCTCCTCTGGGTGTGTGAGATAGAGATAGATAGTCCTTAAGCATTCTCAAATCCCTTTGCATTCTCCAGAATTTCAGATATACTTTTGGAAAAGATAATTTCATTCTCCTTTTCCACAGTATTTTTTTTTTCATGCTTCTGACAGCTGGACTATGAGATTTCTGAGAGCCCTGAACACATTGTACACCCTAAATACAGACAGTGAGTTTATCTATTAAATAATGTTTCAAAATCAAGATGTTTGCTTCCCTTCTGGACCATCTTTTGCACTACTGTCCTCACTTCCTCCTCTCATTTGTAGCAACCTCAAATATCCAACCAAGCTATTATGAGATGGTAAATGTAATGTTGGACCAGTCTGGCTATTGGCATTTAAACTAGTACTGCTGCTACTCCTCCAGCAGCTCTTACACCTTTCCCTGGGACAGATAATTCCACATGAACAATCATTTTCAAACATTATCAAACATTTCCCAGTGGTTTTGCATGCTGCCCTTACCCTCCCCTGAGAGAAAACAGAGGCAGCTCTTGGGCTCAGCAGCCCAGAGTGCCCCAGAAGAAAATTGTGCTTCAATTTGCTTTGAGCACTCTCCCTTTCTGCCCCCCTGCTCAACAGGTGAAAAAAAGGCTGAAAAAAAGGCTCAGCAGATTTTTGCTCTCTGAAAAATGTCAGTGCTTATCCTTTCATAATAGTGGGATACATGAGGAGACATAAATTATCTGTGTCTCTGACATTTCCATTCTTCTGGTCAATGTTTGAAAATTCCAGGCTGCAATGAACCTGGAAACCTTTATTTTTTTCAGAAAAAAACCTCAGATAAGGTTGCTTTATTATCCCACATAGGTTGCAGAGCTTGTTTTATGAGTCTGATGCTGTAAAGCAGCCCTGTGACTGCATTAAACAACTATTGCATTTCTTATCTAAGCTGTTAGGCCTGAAATGATCTATATATTTTTGGGATTTATCCTTCTTTAACCTCTTTCTGGAATTCCTATAACTTAACTAAATAAAATTAGGCATTAATTTTTAATGAAAATATTCCACAGCAAACTGGGAGCTCAGGAGGCTTGTTCTGGAAATGTCAACGCAAAACATTTCAACATTTCTGATGTGAAAGGTTTTATTTCAGCATCTCTAAAGCTGAGAGTTTTATTTCAGAAAAAGTTAACTGCCACTTTCAAAAACTCAATGCTTTCACACTTTTTTTCCCCAGTAAAATCAATTTACCAGATCCAATACACGTTCATGAGTAATTTTGTTGTTTATAAGACTGAATTTTTTAAAGTGATTTTTCTTTTCTCAGAAGAAAATGCATCATCTCAGCTATGCTTTCTGAATTACTGCTTCTGCCTCCTTCCTTGCAATTTGCTGGTGAAGCCTGAAATCAGGAGAGGCACAAAATGTATCCAAAATCCCGAGGTTGCAGTAAGGTCTGCCAGTTAAAGGTACCTCAGCTGAGGAGCAGATGAAGGGATTTATTTATTTATTGAAATAAATCCCGCACCAAAATCAGTAACTGTGTGGTGCGAGGCTTTCCAGGGAGTGAGGCTTTCCAAGGGATTTATTTATTTATTGAAATAAATCCCGCACCAAAATCAGTAACTGTGTGGTGTGAGGCTTTCCAGGGAGTGATGTGATGGTTTGTCCATTGCAGTCCATGAGAATATTCAGATTTTTATGGGGAGCATTTGGCAACCTGGCAGCCTTGGCAGTTTGTTAAGAGCAAAGAGCACTTTAATATCCTTTTAAAATGTAAATCCTCGATGTTTCTGCTAAACCCAGACATCTCTGGGTTAATCTGCGCTGATCCTGCACACGATCAGGTTTGGTTTGGCAGGTCAGCAGCAGAATTCCTCAGCAGAAGGGATGTGCTGAACTTTCCCAATTAACCCAGTGAGAGCCGTGTGTTGGTGTCACTGTAATACAGGAAAATTTGTGTTAAACCTGCCCATCTTTGCAGCCCTGCACCCTCTCTTGTGCCACCACACAGCAAGGGGAAAATTTATTTCTTCCTTTAGATTTACCATTCTTTTTGAGCACTCAAGAGGTTTCCTGCCCTTGTTTTCTGTCCAACTGCAATGAAAGTGAGGATGTCAAAGCCCTCAAAGCCTTTTCCTTTTGAAATACAGAGCCTGAGAAAAAAAAAAAAAAAATTGCTTTTGCTGACTACTTGCTTTCTCATGCTTTTTCACAAACAAATCCCTGACCAAACTCAATGTGATCTATGTGGTCTTTCAAAACCATTCCTCAGTGGCAGACAGTTTGAATAAATGAAAGTTAAGGACTCAAGAACCCAAAGCAATTTAATTTTTTACGTGCCAAATGAAATATAATTGCTTTTCTATATCTACTCTACTAGATTTTGCTAGGCCCTTAAAAAAACCAAAAAAACTTTAGGGAAATGAATGTCTTGAAATCATTTATTTACCTTCATAGGAATTTTTAACTATTTAGAAATTTAAAATTATCCAGCACAATGTAGCCTATTGATGTCTCAAACAACTGACTTCGCATTTTCAAATAATTTCAATATTTTTATAAATCTAACTAAAACTTAACATTTCTCATTAACAAATTCTTGAAGTAGAGAGATTAATTTCTCATAATATCAGACTGAGAAAACACAGTATTTTTTGAAAGAGGATCATACCTTGCTAACTCTGAAGCACTATGAAAAACAGAGTATTTGGAGATTTTTCCAGAACTGTGAGGCCTGATAATATTTCCCATAAACAGGCATTAAGAAGAAGGTTCATAGCTGAAGTAAAGTTACCTTTTTGCTTCTTGTTTATGGAATAAGGAGGAAACAGGGAAAAAACCAAAACCAAAAACTGTAGGTGTTTTTGATAGTAGAAATGCAAGAAATATAAATATTTTCACTTGTTGGTTCAGCCAAATACTTGGTTCATGACCTGAAAAAATCTTCAAATGTTTCTGAGTTTTAGTTCAGTTCCATGAGCAGATACAGTGATGAGAAGAGGAAATGATCTCTGGTGATATTTTAAAATTAAATTTCTTGTCCATATTCACAGAAGAAGCCTTTTCTACAGTCAGAGAGAGGAAAGTCTTGAATTTGTTCCACTGCATGGAGGCAAGGAAAGCACTTGGGCTTGAAATAAGAGGCAGAGGATGAATTTGCTCTTCAAGCTGGGTGTCCTCAAAGCCTTTTAATAATCTGAACAAACAGATCACAATTTCATGGGAAGTGTTTATTAGATTTATAGCTAGGCAAACATTTAATGACTTGAAAAAAAAGGGGAAACAAATGCTCATCAAGGCCTTGGCCAGCTGAGTTTCATTCATATGAATTTCAATAATTTCATCATAAAAAGCTTAAGAAAATTCTGCCTGTATTAATGAAGTATTAACCTGAGAGATGGAGCTCACCCTGAAATGTGACTTAAACCAATGGAACTGGTCCAGTCCAGGGCAATTGAAATCACAGAATCACAGAAGTTCAAGACTGGAAGAGACCTATAAGATCATCAAGCCCAGCCGATGTTCTAACTGTTCACTAGATCATGGCAGCAAGTGCCACATCCAGTCTTTTTTTGAATTCTTCAAGGGATGATGACTCCACCACCTCACTGGGTAAATGATTCCAGTATCTGACCACTCTTTCTGTGAAATATTTCCTTCTTAATTCTAAATCTTGGATAAATATAATGATTTTTAGAAACCTGCTTGGCAAACCTGATCTTTGTTGCAGAATACCAAACTACAAATCAAGAACCATATGGATCCATGACTTTGGAAACCGTGGAAGAACAGAAGCTTTGTGAGGTGATGCCAGGGCATGCCAAGAGTGCAGAGGGGATCCTTCCAAGAGGAAGAGCAGAAATGGCTGATATTTCTCTGAATCATACAGCTTGGAATCTATGGAAAATTGATCTGGTGATTTGACCCTTTGATATTTACTTTGTCTTTTAATTATTATTGTTTGGGGATTTTTTTCCCTAGTATGCTGGGAAAAAAAAGAATTAATGGAATGATTTCCATCCTGCTCCCAGTTTTAGTCCTTTACCTCACTCTGCACATATTGCTATTTTATTTTTCTAGTGAGGGAACTCTTTAAGTGGGGCAAGCTAAGACTAAACTCTCTTGTAAAGGGCTGGAAGGAGCCATTGAATAAATGACATTAATTTTGCAAGGAGAGATAATATATCTTGTTACATCAAGTCACATGGCAGAAAAAACCCACAAGCATGACCATACTAAACAAGAAAAGTCTTCTGACACTTTCTCATAAATCTGATTTTAAAGAATAGTTGCTGGGCTCCATATTTAAATCTCACTAAATTAGATTTGTGTCCTGATGTTGTCAGGCATGACATGATAGTTAGTGTAGGGTTAATAGTATTTATTTTTTTTATTGTGGTTTCTTCTGATGACTTCCTCCTCTACAAACTCTTTTTTTTTTTTAATGAGTAAAATGAGTATTCACCTGCCTGAAAGTGATTTTATGATGACAGCAGGTTTATTGCCAAATGTTGGTAAAACACTTAGAGGCTCAGAACTGCCGTGTATTATCATTATTGACAATAGAAACAACTCTAGTGATGAATAATACTTTTCCTCCTTGAATATGGGCTTTAATTTAGATTAATTGAAGCATCTGTTACACGTTAATCTGATTTCCTTTATCTATTGGGGATGAAAAAAAAATGTTTCAATGTTTTACCTTATTAATTGGTAAACTCTTTAGGACTGAGACTGCATTTTACATATTCATCTCTGACCCAGCATTGTGAATCATGTCAGAGTCCCTTGCTGCTCAAATTGTAAATAATATTATCTGGTAATTATGCATAATAAAAAAGTTTGCAGTGATTTCTTTATAGTGACTTGACCCCCATAACTTCTCTAACTTAAATTAAAAATGTATTTATGAATAGTCACCACGGAGTGTCACCATGAGCTTTTTATACACTATAAATATACCATGATTAATTATCTCTAGGCATTTGATACACTGTAATTTCTTTAGGATTAATGGACTCAGCTCATCAGTAAATGCTGAGTTCCTCCATATTTCAGGAATGTCTAATCCATTAGCTGCACTGAAGGTTATCTGTAAGAATAAATCAATGGGCTGATGCTTATCAAACATTGTGCTATTCAAATTGTTTGCACTCAATAATATCTGTAAAAACCCCTGTTGTTTAGTTTGCCACAATTTAAAGGAGAATTGGATGGCCTGGAGTTATCTACCAGGGGCATTATTTTCTTTGGTGTACTGTCCCCAAAATTATAAACTATGTGTATGTTCAATTATAAACTGCATTCTTCAATGATCATTTGTAATATCATTTTCATGGTTGCAGATATTCATGACTCTGAAAAAACCAAAACAATAGCAACAAAAAAACCCCGGTGAAGGCCACATTTATTTATTTGAAATGATATTTTAGAAGCACAGCAACTTTCAAGTTTAAGTCTAGAATGTGGCTATCACATGGGAAAAAATAATCACAAAACTTACATGCATGGTTATTGTATAAAAATACACAGAAGAGACAAAAGTTGGATAATTCTCAGTGCACCAGGGAAAGTGTCCAGGGAAAGTGTCCATATTTATATCAAATAATATAACAGATGCAGTCACTGAATGACAGCTATTCAATATATTATGTGCTCATTAGGTTTATTTGCTCTGTATCACACACATGAACATGTTAAATATCAAAACCTTGTCCCAAAACACAAGGGAGATAAGGAGAAGAAATAAGGAAGGGAAAGGGAGATGAGATACTCTATATTTACTACAACAGTATTTTGGCATAAGCATGAGCACAGGCTTGCCAGTTTTTGATGGCAGCATCTGAATATTTTATTTTGAATTAAAGATTATTTTAGATTGGAAAAAAGTTCCTATGAAACCCTGTATTTAAAATAGGGAGAGGTGTGTGAAAAATAGGGAGGGTTTGTAGAGACAAGTAAGGTATGATGAGTTTTAGGGTTATTTCTCATTTGTGCCACTCTTATTCTGTAGCTGGCAGACACAAACTGTTTAGGGCAGGTTTCTGCTTCTACCGTTCTTCCCCACAATTCCTTGCTTAGCTTTTCCAGACTCTCATTCTGCATTTGGATCCAGCAAAAACAAATACTGATGAACTCCTGGGTGTATCAGGAGGGGATTTTTCAGTCCAGCATGACAAAATCATGTCTGCAGAAGGGAAATGGTGCAGTGACAGCTGCTAGTTAGCCTGTGATCACTGACTGCTCCCACAGCATCTGCAGAGCAGCATCGCAGAGCCTTGGGTGGAAACTGAAAGTAGACACTGCTGTCTGTCCAATGCTGGCTATAACTTCACAGACAGCAATAATGACCCTGAAGCACAAAATTTATTTTATCACCTGTCTTTTATAGAATTTGGCCCAAACATTTTGTAATTTAAATGCATGGACTTATGATCAGAACAGCTCCTAAACCAATGAAATGCTGGCAAAGACATAAATCCAGTCCATACCCACTGGTTCACAGCTTTACAGAGGTATAAAAAGAGCCTCAGGAAGACTAAGATAATGTGAAAAATACAGAGCCACTGGTCATGCCCAGATACTCCTAGCAGAGTCTCACAAAGATAAGAAAATCCAGCAGCCCACAGAGAATTTTTCCTTTGAGCTAAGAAATAATTAATTGACAATAAGGAGAATTAAAATTTTCCCTTTGAGTATAAAAGATAGTCTTTATGCTCCCTTGAAAACTGGAGGAACAAAGAGAACTTCTCACTTTTCTCCTGCGGAGCAGGAGGCTGAGCTGGCTGCTCAGGGCTCTTCCTTGATGGCCCAGGCAGGAAAATGCAGGAAGGAATGAACAAATCCTTGGCTCTCACGGGTCCCTGGCCCTTCCATCACCCCATACCAGACTCAACATAGCTGAACCACCAATGTGGGGTTTGGCTGAGATTCATCTGCAGGAATAAAGGCAGGTTTCTGGTTGAGGATGATGTGGTGTTCTTGCTCAGCTCTGTAGTGTGTGTTAATAAAATCTTCATGGAGCCTAAAGGGAGTTTAGAGGACTTGCTCAGGTGTTGATCTTTGATCAGGACAAAGCTAAGCCTTGGTGTGAGGTTTAAGTTGCCATTTGGGTTCTCCCTCTAGTCTTAGACATATGTTGAGATTTACCTTGCTGTGCAGGGACTGCATGTCAAGCTGTTGGGCAGGTAAATTTAGAGGCAATTTATCCTGCCACAAAGTGATGAGATGTTTAACACCCCTCAGGTTTAGATCTGTGTTCAGGAGTTGGGTGCTTTCTTTGATGCCAATGAAATTACTGTTTCCTACAACGCTCTCATGCTTGGCCTTCCTTTTACATATCAGGGATGGACTGTGAGTGTCAGAACCACTGAGCTCTGCCTTCCAGAAGAGTATAAAAATATCCAGCCCATCCATCAAGCTGGGCACAGCACAACTCAGTTTGTCATGACAACAAAGTAATCTGAGAGCTCTCTGATAATGATTCTAATAAATGCCTTGGTGCATGAGAGGCTTATCAGCAAAATGACAAATTGATAAAAGAGAAGGTTACACAAGAATTCAAATAAAAAGCTTTCAGTGTGTGTCAAGTATTTCTTCTTGCCTGGTAACAGCTGAATAGAGAGGAAATGAAAGAAATTCTCTTGACTGCAGGATGAAAACCACACACAGAGAAAGAAACCCCTTACACCACATACCCATGTGCAAGGTGGGCTTGACTTGGGAGCAGCTGAGGCTCTCTGGGGAGCAGAGGGGGGTTTGCTTTCACTGCCTCAAGGCCCATAGCCTTGGCTACAGAGTCAGGAGCTGTGGATATATCAAATGAAGCTTTCAGGATCCAATTCAGGCATCGAGGTTAGAAGCTGGAAGCAGCATGGCAGCCCCATACCTGCTCAGCTGCCACCAAAGGAACTGCAGTAACCAAAGGATGGGTCAGATTAAACTGGACCAAATCAGGTATTTCATCTAGGCTCGATAATCCTGAGCTAATTATTTAAATATTTTCATATTTTTCAGCTGCTGCAGAGTTATAAACATGGTTTTACTCTAACTCCTAACTTGGGGGTGTTTAGACAAGGCTTTGTTGGCACCTGAGGCATCAGGGGAGAGCACAGTGTGCTGCTCATGTTATCTGGAATTTGATCTCATCAGTGCTCCATGTTATGAGGAAAGAAAATATTTGATACCCAGAAAATAAATGCCAAGAAGATTTTGAGAAGTGAAGAAAAATACAGTGTCAGACTGTTTTAAATTTTTTGTAAGAGTTGAAGTTTGAATACAGAGCGAAGATTTTCTTGCACTCTTGCAGTGTTATTTCGTTCAAATGTGTTTTTAACCACAGAGAACGTGGATTCTGTCTATTTTCTTTCTTTCAGAAGACCTGTGATATTCCCATAAACATTTCAGTGTGACACAGGCTTTTTGATTAAAGGTTTTTAGTTTGGCTTGCCAAACACAGTCTCTGAAATAGCACTTCTGCTCCTAAAACATCCAAGATTACATAAACTACTTCTGGAAGCTACTTCTCTAGAGGCTGTTTGTAATCTACCCTTTAGCTTCTAAATTTCCTGAAAACAGGGGCAGGCTGTTACCCACCTCTTAACTCTCCTTCCCAATGGAAATTTTTCTATTGAGAAGTTATCCTAACTACAAATGTACAATGTGTAATCCACCAGCTGTCCTGAAAGTGCACTCAGCTTCAGGGGAACTGAGACTTCAATGTCTTGACAGATTCTGTGGCTTTGGTTTTGGTAAAGGTTGCTTGATTCTCCCTTCCCCTGTATTTCCTTTCCACATTTTGTTGTAGAAAGGCAAGAATTCATTTCAAGTTATTGAAATGTTGTCTCTGATGTTTTAATTGGTTCTGTGTGGCAAAAAGTTCTTGGTTTTAGTTCAGATTGCATTGATTTAATCAAATGTCCCAAAGGGCCAGTAAAAGCTTGTAAAGCCTCACCACATGTTTCTCATTCCAGATTTCACATGGGTTCAGTTTTATTTACAGAAAAACCACTTGTACTGTCCCATCTCTCTGGGATGAGGTGAGAAGTAAGACCCCCCCTGCAATTATTATGTGCAATGTTCAACCTTTTAATGAATGACTCCATTTTCAAGTGTAATTAAAAATAACTGGTAGTTTGGTTAGTTTTAATGAACATCTGGGATGGTGTTTCATTCTGAGATTCCAATGGTGACCTCTTTTTTATCTAATTCCTGAGAGACAAGGCATAAGGTGGCCGTTTAATTGGGTGGGTAGGATTAACAGATGGTGCTCCAGGAGTGTGAATGGTCCTGCAGCCTTCTCATGGACAGCTTTATTCACTCCCTGCCCCTTTTTTGCTGCTGTACCTGCTCTGCCAGCATCCAGCTGTCAAACCTGCACCCTACCCAGCTCCACCTTGTCCTCAACAGGATTTTCCTCTGCGCTATTAAATGTCAGGAAACGTGGGATGGACAAGTGTGATGCGTAATTGTGACAAGGAGAGCACATCCTTCATCTTAGTGGTGTTTTAACCAGCATTTTATTTCAAGTGTTTCTCACTAATCCCCAGTTTCTGAGAAGGAGAGTGTGGATGTGTGTGGTCCTTTGTGCTTAGTCTTAGTTACCGCTCTGCAGTTTGGCAAAGCCACCTGATGTGTGAGGTTAATGAGATGCTGTGCACCCAAAGATATCAACAGAGGTGTTGATTTGTTCCTGGAGCCCTGGGAGCTTCTCCACAGCCCCTTCTTACCCCAAGCTCTTTTGAATGGTTGGGTGGTCTCAGCTTTTGGCCAGCTATGGCCAAAGATCTTAGAGGTCTCTTCCAACTCAAATGATTTTGTGATTCTCTGCATTTAGCAGAGACTACAAATAGCATCTTATTGCTGAGCAGGGAAGTGGAAAATTACAGAGAGCGAGTTTCCAGAAGGATGTCTAACAGCCTCTGTTTGTACCAGCAATAAAATCTGTAAATAAAGTAGCAGCTTTACATTTGCTGAAGTCCTGAAGCCCAAGGAGAGACCAGCCCTCTGTCTGAGGAGACTTTCAATCAAGTAGGATAATCCTTCAGATGCCTGTGATTGATTTTTGTTGCCCAAAGCCTGTTCTTGTTGTGTTAAATAATGTATCTGCCCTATGAGACAGGCTGTAATTCTCTCTCTGCTGGAGCTGAGAGTGTTGTACCCATCTCCCAGCTGGGAGCAGCGACCTCTCCTCTCTGCCAGCCTTGGACACAGAAATCTGGGGCAGGTTACAGGGGAAAAGGAAGCACGCAACAGCATCTCCTTGGTGCACCCTCCCAGCATTCAGCAATCTGCAGCTTGGCTCCTAATGAAGCTTTCTTGCATGAATCTGTCTGACTCTCTTAATTAGGTTCTCCACAGCTTCCTGAAGGAGGGAGTTGAGCAGTTTAAGTGAATGACATGGAAATAAGCATAAAAAAAATTCCCAGAGCACATTGTGTGCTGATGTCACACAAGAAAGAATCCTGCAGGCAAACCATTCTGGTGCCCTTGTTGAAGGACACTTCATTGAGTTTTGCTAAATGGAGCCGTTATAGGAAAAAGATTGGATTCAGCACTGTTAGAACATCTTATTCTGATCTCATTTGAATATTAACCCAAGATTTATGGAGATATATTGGTCATGTATGATAAAAACACCTCTGCTCTTCTGCATGTTCCACTGCTGCAAAGTACAGCAAAGTGAAACTTAGGTTTTAGTGTCTATTATATTTTTTTCATTTAAAGTGGAAATGAAAGCAGGGAAGTAATTCAGAGATAATTTCATGAACCAAATTACTTTTTGTGCACATATAGCAAAGTACACTAATATAAATTCTAAGCTTAGACTGAATGGTTCACTGAGAAACAGTTTAATTTATCACATTAATTATGTAATTAAAGCATGAAGGAAGCAATGGTTTAATTGAATACAGGCAATGTTTATTTGTTCACACAGGTATTTTGTATCCTTGTAAATTCATCAAATGAAGAAAATGTTTGCACCACTATAATTGGAGGGCCTAATTTATCCTTTCTTTAACTACCTCCAAATATATAAAAGTTGTTTGTTTATTCATGCCTGGAAATTGAGTAATTTATTTTTTTTAGAAAAAGGTAAAGAGCACAGCAAAGTTAATTCTTATTGTAGAAATCTGTACAGAAATGCAGAACATACATTCATTTATTTCCCTGTATAACTGTGCCATAAAGTAACACATGCTTGATTGTAATTCTAAAAGAAAATCTTATCTGCAAACCATATGCTCTCTGTGATGCCCTTGTGCAGCTTGTTATTTTTTTCTGACAATATTCAAGTCAACTATTTTTCTAAAACAATGGCAAAGCAGTGTAACATTTTGGTTTTGCTTTCATCTCTCACCCATCCACACTCAGATATTTAGCAGTGCTGGCTGCTAATGGGATGCACAAAGTTCTGTGGGATATGGACTATGGATGACCTTTCAGCTTCATTATTGCACAGTTTACTTTACTTAATTTATGCTGATATTATTTTCATTATTCTAACCAATCTGACATTACCTTGAGGTTGTATTCTTTCATTCTTTCTTGAGATATATTGTAAAAATAAGATTAAATTGTTAATGTAGTAGAGTTTGCAGCAGGAGGAATTTGGCTTACTGTTTTTTCTTGTTTCCCATTCTTATGTCCATTATTTTGATTTAAAATCTCCTGTGGAAGCAGTAAAATATTTGAAATGGCAGGTTAGGGATCTGACAGGTAGTTTATTCATCAGATCCATCCTCCACTTTAAAGCCCAATCTGCAGAAAATGGTGTGAACAAATAACTTGAGGCTTCTGGGTTGCTTTCAGTGGGGTCAATGATCTCAGTTGGGTGAGTGGCAGGACCCAGAGCTCTCGGGGTGCAGGATGTACCTGCAGGCTGGGGAGAGAGAGGGACACCTGGGCAGCAGGAGGTAACAGAGCAATGAACTCTGAGTCCCCAGCTGATTATCTCAACATTCCTGGGCAATCTCTGTCCTGGAGAGTGAGGGGATGAAAGAGACTTAGTGCAAGATGAAGAACAAGGACTACCATGCCTATTGCCAGGTCTGACCATCACAAATTATCTTTTTCTATTCTTGTTTTTTTTTTTGGTTTTGGTTTTTTTTTTTTTTTTTTTGCCCATTGTTTCTCCCTTTAACCACATCCTACTCCTTTTTCCTTTTCCTATCTCATTCTGTTCCTATTCTCTGCTGCTCACATCTGTGTTATCTCTGGGGTTGTTGGGTGGCAGCAGCTCTCCAGCTTCCAGACTCACCACATCTCTAAAGTGGTGTTGAGAAAGAATGCAACAAACAACAGTGCAACAAACAACAATGCAACAAACAACAATCCAACAAAGAAAGTGAAGAGCTGAGACTCTGTAAAGTCTGAAGGCATCAGAACAAGTATTTGAGAAAATGGCCTCAAGTTACACCAGAGAGGGTTTAGATTGGGCATTAGAAAAGGAATTCTTCACTGAAAGTGTTGCCAAGAATGGGAACAGCCTGCTCAGAGAAGTGGTGGACTCACCATCCCTGGGAGAGACCAAACAGCACGCGGATGTGGCCCTTGGGGACATGGAACACAGTGCTGGTTGGCTAAGGGTTCTTAACCCCTGATGATCTTAGAGCTCTTTCCCAACCATAACAATTCTGTGATTCTGACTCTGCACTCCCATGTCCTTCTCAGCATTTGAGAATCTTGATGGAGCTCATGTTTGCCAAGTGATTAACTAAATCAGAAGCGGCATTTTTGGAGTGTTCATCTGGTATTTTTATGAAGAATGGTTATTAGTCTGACAGAGTTCAAGCTTTTTCATCAGTGATTTGATAATAAATATGAGTTTTGTGGATGACAAAGTGACAGTCACTTCATACGAGGTACCTGTTCAAAGAAAATTAGTTTTAATATCTGTGCAAAGCCACATCTTGCATAAGAAGGAAAGAAAAGCATTCTGCCCGTGTCAGGGACCATTTTGTTGGGAAATCAGATGAACTGAAAAGTGGCTTTGGAGTGGATCTGGTCAAGCAGCCCTGCCCCAGCTGTCCATAAAAACAACCATGAAAAATCCTCAGTTCTATAAAGAGATAATTCTAGAATAAATAAATTTACCTTTTAAAATATCCCTGTTGAGGATGAAAATGTAATATTGCTCCCAGTTTTAATACCTGTGTATTGTGTGTGCAGTCTTGTCTCATTTTCTGTTCCAGTCCTACCTATGAAATGAGCATCTTAAGGTTGTCTATCTTCCCAAAATGCACAATTTTATTTTATTAAGAGTCCATTTCAACCCAGCCCTAAAATCAGGGGCATATTCAGAGATGTCCTCACTTTCTCTAAAGTGTTTCACTAATGACTCCCAGATGGCAATAAAACAATTGCCAGGGAAAAGAAAATGTAATAATATTGTCACATAAATGAAAAGATGCCACAAATGAATGCATTTACAGAAAATACTTGAGAGCAGACAAGTGGCAATTGGTTTGCAATGTCTCTGCTGGGAAACTCCATACAATTATAATTAGTGCTCTGCCTCTTATTATTCAAACTTGGTAGGGAGATTGACTGCAAATGATTTTTTAATGGCTTTGGTTGTGTATTTTTCCTTTGTTATCAGACCATAACAGCAAGAAGAACAGTATTCTCACTGTACTCAATCTGCCAAAGTGTCCTTTGCACCAGATGGTTTTGGCTTCAGCAAGCTAAATTTAAATCATTAAATTATTGCCCTGTATCCCACGTTATCACCCTGGCAGACCTGGCAGCTAGGAGTTGGTTTCCATCAGTAGATTTTTATCCAAGATAAAAACTTAGTCAACAGGAAATGGTTCAAGTTTAGCCAGTTATTTACTTTATTGGTGCTTCCTTCTACCACTCACATTTCCAGCTTCATCCAGGCCTCCTGCTACACCAGGCTGGTGATTATTTCCCTCAGTGGGAGGAGATGCTGTTGACAAAACAGAGGATCAACAAGAAATTGTAGGTGATCAATTCTCTATTGCTCTCCTGTTCCTTGATGTTTCCCAGAGCGAGATCACCTGGGGAAATAATGGAGCTGAAGAAAAGATTAAGGTAGATAGGGAAAATGAGGGGAGTAATGAAATTCTAGTCCTTTGTCAGGTATGAGTGGAACATCAATAATGACTAAATGTGCTTGCAGTGTTTGCTGTAATAACCTAAATAATATAATGAGGCCTCCCGTTACTAAAAAATATTGGAAAATATTACAGATACCTTACTGTCTTAAAAATTAGCAATATCAATTAATTTTCAGGTATTTGTAGTACTATATTAATCACTAGCAAAACGTGACAGGCTTTCAAAAGTGATTTTGAAGTATTTTTTTCTTTCTAGCTATATAAGGAAATCACTGTACATATTTGTCAATTGTAAAGGTTTGTTTTCTTTTTTTTAAGAAAATGGAGGAAAACAAAGAATGAAAAATCCTGTCTATCTTTTCAGTGAAGACTATTTCAAATATCCTTTTATATCTGCTATGGAAAGAGCACTTAATGTATGCTCTGAAATAATTTATTAAAGAGACAAGATAATGGGACAGAGACAAGCAGTTGTGAAGGGAACTAAAAAACACTGGTGTGGGGAATCAGTGTCGTAGAAGGAGACCCGGACACCAGGTGGTTCATCACAGGTCCAGTTTATTGAAGAAAGCATCAAACACTTATACAGCAAATAATAAGCTTATCAATATTCTGTAAGCCAAGCAATCTATTGGTTAAACTATACCATGAACTCTTCCTCATTCCTTAGGGGTTACATCTCTCTTTTCTCATGTCTCTTTCACAATTTGTTACTATACTACAGCTAGGCCCAAGGACACGCTATCTAGCAGGTGCAGAACTTGGAACTAGCCACGGTTTTGTATTTTTCCAGTCTCTAGCAGCTAAATTCCCAACAAATCAGTGCATTAAATGAATAAGATTTGGTTAATGATGCAATAAAGACACTGAGGAGTAGGATGGGGAAAGCAATCTGAGAAAATTCATTTTGTGCAGAATGATGAGAAGGTTCTGACAGAGTGACCCACAGCCCAGCTGTTGGCTGGAGAAGGCTGGAGCACATTGATCACCAATGCCCTTCATCTCTCAATAAGCACTCAGACCAGAAAGTGGCGCTTTTCTACATCAGGGCAAACACGGGCTGAGAACATTCTGGGAAATGCAGGAGTAAAAAATAAGCTGCACTGACTGTGAGTTTGATTCATGCTAAACAGAAATAGGTGAGTTTTTGATGTGCACCCAAGATCACAGAATCACAGAAATCATGGAACAGCAGGGTTAGAAGGGGCCTGAGAGACCATCTTGTTCCACCCCCCTACAAGGGACACCCTTCACTAGACCAGGTTGCCCCATGAAACCAGGCCAGGAACATTTCCAGGCATCCAGGGACAGCCACAATTTCTCTTGGCAAGAGACTAAAATGACTAAATTTGTAGAGAAAGAAAATAAAGAAAGAAGAAACAAAGAAAACCTTCCAGTGAAACCTCCTAGACTGAAGAAACCGTGGATAAATCCAACTTTTAACCAGCTAAAAGGGCAAACAATTCATGATGATATCACACCACTGACCCTGCTGTTATTGCATGTGATCTCCTTGAATTTAACATCTGTATTTTTGTTGTTGTACCATAAAAATTATATTCCCAAATCTCAAGGTTCACATTTCTAACTCCTTTTACCCCAGTTTTCTCTGTGTTGGAGTCAGCAGTTCCCTGCACCACTGTGAGAGAATGTAAATGCCTCTCTAACTTGGGAAAAGAAAGAAAAGTTTCAGGGGAAATTAAGGGGAGAAGAAAAGAATGAAAATGCAAGTGGCAGCAGTGATGAAAGCTCCATCTTTATGAAGATACTCAATGTCCCTGTTCACTCCTTGTTCATATTGCCTGCCCCCTTCCATGGCATGTGACCATATGTTTAACAATTAGCTCGGTACAGATTTTTCTGTGCAGTTTTTATTGCCCTTATGTCAATCCTAGGCTGTATTTTGCATAACATTAGTCAAAGAATCAGTGGAAAAAAGAAATTATCATTTCAATTGCAAATTGAAGTGCTGTGATCAATATTCCAAACATGCTGAGCTATAGTATCAGAAACCATACTTAGAATAACATTTATATGCAGCTATTCCTTTCTGACAGATTTTCTGCCTAAGTACCGTGCCCAGTAAGAAAAAGAAGACAAACAGTGAAAGTTCTCATTCTGGGAACACACTGAGTGATCAGGAGAACAATGTGGAAATCAAAGATGTCCCTGAGGGATGTGTTTGTCTGAGTCAGTTCAAAACCCTTTAAACTGGTCTTTCAAAAGAACATGATGCTCTTATTTGTTCTGTTTTGCAGCAATGTGCTGATCAATGCTTGTGCAAATTTTGAGAAGACTAGTTTGGCATGAGGATTTGCTTTCCTTCACCCCTTCTGCTCCCTTTTTTTTGGTTTTTTTTTTTTTTTTTTTTTTGTGGGCCTACAGCTGACTAAGCCAAGATCAAACTTAGAGAGGACACTTAGAGAAACTTTGGTGCAAAGTGAGACAGATAATATCAGGCCCCTTCTTGTTCCTTGTTATGTGAAGGCAGAAGTGCACAGCTTTGTCACAGCTTTATTTTTACAAAAAATACATTATAACCAATTTTTTTACTGGCACGAGAGATTTGCAGATCTGGAAGGGATTTCTGGGAAGATCAAACTTCCCTAAACAATATGGGCAACTATATCAGCGAATCATAGAATCATAAAATAATGGAATCCTAAACTCACAGAATCATAAATACATGGAATCAGGACCTCACGGAATCACAGACTGGTTTGTGTTGAAAGGACTTTGAAGCTCATCTCGTTCTTACCTCCTGTCATGGGCAGGGACACCTTTCACCGTCCCAGGTTTCTCAGAACCCCATCCAACCTTGGACACTGCCAGGAATAGGGCAGCCACAACTTCTTTGGACAACTTGTGCCAGTGCCTCACCACCCTCACAGTGAAGAATTTATTCTTAATCTCCAACCTAACCCTGCCCTCTGTCAGTGTAAAGCCATTCCCTCTTGTGCTGTCACTCCATGCCCTTGCCCAAAGTCCCTCTCCAGCTCTCTTGCAGCACCTTTAGGCCCTGGAAGTTCTCCTGGAGCCTTCTCCTCTCCAGCCTGACCACCCCCTGCTCTCTCAGCCTGGCTCCAGAGCATCTCAGCACCTCTGTGGCCTCCTCCAACAGCTCCACACCCTTCTTATGCTGGAGGCCCAGGTGTGGAGCCAGCTCTGCAGGTGGGGTCTCACCTGAGCAGAGCAGGGAGGCAGAATCCCCTCCCTCCACCTGCCCTCCCTGCTGAGCATGGAAATCAGGACACATTTGGCTTTCTGGGCTGCCAATGCACATTCTTGGAGGAACAAATTTAAGAGCAGTTACACAGCAGACTCTACAGAAGAAGAATGGGCTCTTTTTAAGTATTAACCTCCCAGTCTCTGCTGACCAGGTTGTTATAACTACCATGGCGATGATCTCATGTGAGAAACTCTCTCCTGAGCAGTGAACAGCTGGCAGAAGAGGTGAGAATAGTAATTTCAAGCTCCCTTCACAGAGAATCCTTCTAGTTTAAAATACCACAGATATTTTTAGTTGAGCACTCACTTTACCAGAGGACTGATGCTGCAGCCAGGGAACTTGCTGCTTCACTTTTGTCTCTGCCCTGATCTTTCCAGTGTAAGCAACGAGATTCACAAAACAGCTTCTTAAATCACAGCAGGAGGGGAAAAAAGGCTTGCTTCAAAATACAGCATGTCACATCATCTCTGTGTGAGTCAAAATACTGGGAAACTTGCTCTCCTGTAGAATATTTGCCTGCCTTGGACAGAGTTGCAGGTTTTTAGTCAGTTTTAAAGAATAAAAAGCTGCAGTCTGATATCTCTTCCAGTGAAGAGCTTTAAGAACCTATTGTGAAGCACTTCAGGAGGGAACAGAGTAATAGTAATAGTAAAGTGCCTTTAAAAAAAATTAAAAAAGGGTGCCAGGAAAACTGAGCAGTAAAAGGTAGAAAATATTTTCTGTAGATGGAAAAAAAAATAGAAGAAATATGAGCCACTTGGTCTAGGGGAAGGTGTTCCTACCCATGGGAGAGGAGCTGGAACTAGATGATCTTTGAGGTCCCTTCCAGCCCAAAATATTGTATGATTCTAAGATTTTATGACTGTGTGATTCTGTGATCTCTGAAAACAATTTCCTACATTGTTAGGGGAGGTTTGATGTCCCAGGATTCTGTGATTCTAGGACACAGCCTCTAACTTACACAGAGGTCACAAACAGATTGACTTTGCTCACTCATTGTGGGTCCCTGCTCCTCTGGAGGCTGGATCCCAGAGAAATTTGGGTCTAATATACAGCTGGGGTATCCGGATTGAGGCAATATGCCAACCACCAAGATTCCACTTTGAAATCCACTGGGGACCCACACAGAGCTGCTGAACATCTGACTGCTGGGGATACCTAAGCTTTGGGGGGTGTAAATGGGCTCACTGTCTAGGACAGGGCTAAATTCAAATATATAGACTGAAGCCCACATCTGTAGGTGAGATGAAGCAGGAAAATGTTGTCACAAATCTTGCTTGGATATAAGCAAGATGTTTCTGGGGTATCTGGGCCAAAGAGAAGTTCAAGAAGCCAACAAAAAAAAGAGAGAGTGGCAGCATGTTCAGAGACTGTTGTGAAATTTGGGCAACAAGAAGGATTGTACAGCAAACTTTGATATTACAAATGTTTCACTCTGATATGAGAGATGTTTCACCCTGCCCATCCATTTTTCTGCCTCTGAGAGTGCTGTTTTGCAAAACACCAATGAAGAGTGAGTCTGTTCTCCCCTCTGCTGTTCCTGGCTCTGCACTTCTGCTGCTTTCCTTGTATTGTCAAGAACAAATTGAGTCTAAGGACACGGCTTCCCAAGACATGGTGAGACAAATTAATAAGCTGTCCTTTCTTTTCCAGAAGGCAATATCTTCCCGCACACTCTCATCTTTGCTGTCCCCCCTCATCTGCTTTCCCACTGCTCACCCTAGATGTTCTGAAGAGACTTTTCTGAGGTAATATACCTCCGTGAAAGGGAGGAATACAAGCTCAGTGAAATACTGGCTATTTTTCTGCCTGTTCAGTGAGTTACATTAATTCAGTAAAAGGTCTGACAGGTGCTAGAGGCAGAACAAATGGTTGAAAGATAAAATTATGTGGTTATGGAATGGGGGGGATGAGGTTGGGTGGGGGACTGAGGTTAGTTAGGGAATCACAACATGTAGAAGGTGTCTGGTTGGTCCAGGAGTGTGGGCACTTACAGGAAAGAATATTTACTAGAGTCTGTAGTGACAGGAGAGAGGAGAATGGCTTCAAATTGAGAGTAGGTTTAGACTGCATATTAGGAAAAAGATTTGCTGAGAGGGTGGTGAGGCCCTGGCACAGCTGTGGATGCTTCATGTGTGAAAGTGTTCAAGGCCAGACTGGATGGGACTCTGAGCAACCTGGTCTAGTAGAAGGTGTCCATGCCCATGGCAGGAAATTTGGAACAAGACAACCTTTAAGGGCTCTTCCAACCCAAACCAGCCTGTGATTCTGCAGCAGAGCACACTCAGTGCAGGCAGCCCAGGGTGCAGCTGTAGTTCCAGCTGCAGGCTGAGCTCTGGCTGGCAGGAGACCCAGGCACGAGCTGTGCCCTTGGCATAACAAAGGGCACAGGGAACTGCGGCCCAGGAAAGTGACTCAAAGGCTCCAGACTTTCCCCATGCTGAGTCTGTGAGGGTATAAAAGCCCAGGGCTTCCTTGGTTCACTCCCTGGAGGCACCTAGCTCAAGTTGTTTTGTTATTGCACCAAGATTAAATTAGTAGGATCTGCACTTCTGTGACTGCTGTGGGAAACCTGAACTGATAAGGAAACCTGATTTGACCACGTGAGTGTGGGGTGAGTGCAGGGACCAAAGCCAGGCGCTGGAGCTGCCTGCTGCTGGTGTAGGTGTGGGTGAAACTGCCAGGCCGGCTCCTGGATGGTCTGACAGGGAAGGTTCCTTAAAAATTCTATGATTTACCTTTCCAATTAATTTTTCAGAATTTCACTTACAGAAATAATTTATTCTCACTGTTCCTCATGCACTGAATTAACCCAGGGGCTTGGCAACCCTGCAAACACCTGTCAGACCTCAGTGAGATGGCTGCTGGTGGAAACAGGAGCCAGAGAAATCTCAATTTGAACTACAAACTTTATTTTCACATGTAGTTCATGCTGCTTTGTCATAAGGGTCTGTTTTGTTCTAACAAAACAGTGTCGCTGTCTTTTTGAAAGCAATGGATGCTTCTTAATGCAATGAGATTTTTCTTAATAATGACAGCACATAATCCTGAAAGCCTGGGCTTACACCCATTTTCCATTTGGAAAAATGACCTTTTATACTAGTATTGGAACTAGCTAGCAGACTTTGGCATCTGAATTTTGTTTCCTTTGTACCATTGAAAAGAATTCAAAATCTGTTGCTCAGTGCACTGGTTTTGGCTCAGGTGGAGTAAATTCTTCCTCAGTAAGTTGGGAACTTTCTTTAAGTTTTTTTTTTGTTTTTTTTTGGTTTTTTTTTGGTTTGTTTGTTTGTTTTTTTGTTTTTTCTTTTTGTTTTTTTTGGGTTTTTTGTTTTGTTTTGTTTTGGGCTTTTTGTTTATTTGGTTGGTTTTTTGTTTGTTAGTTTTTTATTGTTTTGGGGTTTTGTTGATGGGGGATTGGGTTTTTTGGGGGTTTTCTTTGGTCTTATTCTCTACTAATGATAAACAAAATGGCAGGGAGGCACAGCCAGGACAGATGACCTGAACTGGCCAAAGGGACATTCCACACCAGAGAATGGCATGCCCAGCATATAAACTGGGGGAGTTATCTGGAAAGGGCCTGATTTGGTTCAGAAAGGCAGCTCTGGCATTGCTGGTCAGTAGATAGTGAGCACTTGTATTGTGCATCACATGTTTGCATTTCTTTTTTCAGCTATATTATCAATACTATTATTATTATTATCATTATTATTATTATTATTATTATTATTATTATTATTATTATTATTATTATTATTATTATTATTATTATTATTATTTACCACTATTACAGTATTTTACTTTGTTTTCAGTTACTGAGCTTCTCAAAATGATTAATTTTTAAAGCTCTCTAAACCTACAAGTTTTACTTGAGATTCTCCTCCCCACTCCACCAGGGTGGGGGGGAAGAGAAGGGCATTGAGCAAGGGCTGTGTGGTGTTAATTTCTGGCTGGGGCTGGAGCACAGGAGGGTGCTTGGGTAGTTGGGAGTAGACACAAACAGCACAGCTGAGCCCAAGGTCAGGGTTAGGGCACCCCAGAGGGATGTTCTGTACCATATTCCATCAGAATCTGTTCATAAAGAGGGAGAAAGAAGGAAGAAGGAGGAAACTGCTGGATGCCTGCTGGAAACTCAGCCCAGCAGGGGCAGCCTGGGGGGCCCTGGAGTGGCTGGGTGAGAACTTCACTTCCTGGCACAGCTGGGAGCCCAGCAGGGGAACCAGCTCTGGAAAAGGGGCAGCAGCTCAGGAAGTGTTTATGGATGCCTTTAGGTCATGTAGGAAGAAAACAGAGAGGCAAAAGCTCAGGACTTATTTGGCCACTTTTGTCAAGGATAATGAAAAGTTGTTTTATGAAGACATTAATGGCAATAGGAGGGCCAAGGGAAACCTGCATTCCTTACTGGACCCAGGAGGGAGTAGAGTCACCAAAAGTAAGGAAAAGGCTGAGGCATTTAACACTCTCCCTGGAGGTGCTAAGGAAAGACTGGACATGACACTTAGTGCCATGTGGGTGTTGTGTCATAAGATGGACTCCAGGACCTCAGAGATCTTTTCCAACTTGAGTGACTCTGTGATTCTGAGATGTTTGGAGTTGTGGCATTTGTCTGCCCATGGGCTGGGAAAGATGGGCTCCATCACCTGTTACGGTGACTTGGGAAGATAATGCCTTAACTCCAAACGTGTCCCATTCCTCTTCCTTCTCCCTCCCCTTTCAATATTGCGATCCCATGTTCGGCAGATCCCTTTGGGCAGCTGAGCTCAGCTGTCTGTCTGTCTGTCTGTGTCTACTCCCAGTCCCCACCCAGCCCCAGCCCAAAGCAGCCCTGGGGACGCTGCCACCCCTAGTGAAGGATGAGGAAGGTGCCTGGGCTGCCCTGCTCCACGGCAAACACCAGCACAGCACAGAGCTGCATGTCGGAGGGGCCGCTCAGCAGCAGCCGGCAGGAGTGGGAGCTGGGCAGCACCATCAGCTGCCAGTCCTGCCACTGGGCCAGGTGCTCCCAGGCTGTCTGCACCAGGTTCTGCACCCAGCAGGCGATCTCCTCCACGTCCAAGTAGGAGCCTGTGCAGAGGTTCTGCAGCAGGGGTGAGTGGTGGGAATCATTGCTCTTGCAGGGGTGGGCAAAACATTGACTTTTCTCTGCTGTCCTCGAGCAGGTGCACTCTGGCACCACGCGGATGTTGGAGCACCTCTCTGGCTGATGTGTCCCACCATACAGCTCCAGCCTGAAAGAGTGCCTGGGGGGTGGCTGCAGGTACACGAGCAGCTGGTACAAGATTCTGTCCTCAAAGATGCTCCAGGATTCATGGGTGCCGTTCTTCCCATGGGCCGGATACATCTCCGGCATGAAAGTGTCCTTGGAAAGCAGCCGGCACACACGGAGGACGTCATGCATCATCTTCTTCACATCCCTGCACATGTCACTAAGTCCCTGCATTGACAATACATGGGGCACAGAAAACAGCCTGACCCTGCGCTGTTGTCCCTTGAGGGTTTCCTCCTCTTCATCATCATCATCATCTTCCTCCTTGCTGCTAGAGCTGTCCTGCTCATAGCAAGTGCAAGTTGTAAACTTAATTTGCCAGGCCAGCCAGCAGACCTCCACGAGCATGGCTACTGCAGCAGCCCAGAAGAGGCAGAGCTGCAACTCAGAGAGGTGTGGAGCTTCTTGTGAGGATCTGGTCCACCCAATCTCCCGCAGCAGCAGCTGCATCATCTCCTGGTGCAGAAATCTCTTACGCTGCTGCTTCTGCTGGACTGTGGCCGCATCGATCCGTAGGTCTCGTGTCTGCTTGAGCAGGATGGTCAGCAGGACCACAAAGAATGTGGTTGCTGCAGCCATGGCCTGGAGGAGGTTGGAGAAAGGTTTATCCAACAGAGATAACAGGCTTGAAGGGACCACAGGCCCTGGCTGGAGACAGCACAGGGCCCATCCTGCCCAGGCCACCCTGATGGTCATCCCCGGCTGGGCTGTGCCCCATGAAAGGGCAAGAGACACCTGAGCACTGTCCTGAAGCCCCATCCCTGCCATGCTGGAGTGTTCCATGGAGCCAGGGGCACCTGGCACATCCCCAAAGCCTCCCTGGCACCACTGGGAACCCTGAGCCCTTCTGTCCCCCAGCCCAGAGAGTGGCACCCTGCCCTGCCCTGCCCTGCCCTGCCCTGCCCTGAGGGGCCCAGGGTTCACTCTGAGTTAGAAACCCCCCCTGGGCATCTGTCCCATTGCCCATCCATCCCAGCCTTGCCTGTGCACCGGCACTCACCAATTGCCCAAGTCCAGCTGCAGGGGGATTGCCTGGTGCTGTCCCTGGGGATGGCTCCCACTGTCACCTGTCCCTGTAGTGTCACAGCCACCAGAGCTGACAAATCCCAGAGTTCAACCCTACCCCCTGCTCAGTGGGTTCTGGGCATCTGCACCGAGTCCAAACCCACCGCAGGAGGTGCCAGGGGGTCTCTTGGCAAAGCAGGGACAGCCCCGAAAGCCAGCACAGAGAGCCCCAGCTCCCACTGTCCCCAGCCCCAGGGCAGAGCCCTGCCCTGCTCTGAAGGGCTCAGCCCTCACTCAGAGTTGGGAACCCCCCTGGGCATCTGCCCAGTGCCCATCCAGCCCAGCCTTCCCCGTGCACGGGCACACACGGATGAGCCCAGTCCAGCTGCAGTGGGGCTGCCTGGTGCTGTCCTTAGGGACAGACCCCACTGTGACCCACCCTCTGTGATGTCACAGACCCCCATCACCCAGCTGATGAGTTCCAGAGCCCACCCCACCCTCTCAGGGAGCTCTGGACATCATCACCCCAAGTACCAACCACTGGGCAGGAGTTCCTGGGGCTCTCCTGACAAAGTGGGCAGCCCAAGCCTCCCTGATGGTCATTCCCTGGCTGGGCTGTGCCCCATGGAAGGAGAGGAGACACCCAAGACACCAAGAGACACCCAAGGCCCCATCCCAGCAAGAGTGTGCCATAAAACCCTGGGCACCTGGAACATCCCCAAAGCCTCTCTGGGCACCTGGAACATCCCCAAAGCCTCTCTGGGCACCTGGAACATCCCCAAAGCCTCTCTGGGCAGCTGGAATGTCCCTAAAGCCTCTCTGGGCAGCTGGAACATCCCCAAAGCCTCTCTGGGCACCTGGAACAACCACAAAGCCTCTCTGGGCACCTGGAACATCCCCAAAGCCTCTCTGGGCACCTGGAACATCCCCAAAGCCTCTCTAGGCACCTGGAACATCCCCAAAGCCTCTCTGGGCACCTGGAACAACCACAAAGCCTCTCTGGGCACCTGGAACATCTCCAAAGCCTCTCTGGGCAGCTGGCAGCCCCCAGGAGCCCTGAGTCCTCTGTCCCCAGCCCCAGGGGTGGTCCTGGCACTGACTGACTGAGCCTGGGATGGACAGACTGACCCTGGGATGGACTGACAGACCCTGGGATAGACTGATTCACTCTGAGATGGACTGACTGACGCTGGGATCGACTGACTCACTCCTAGGATGCACTGACTGATCCTGGACACCAGGGATATACTCAGTCCATGATCCCAACCCAAGGGACAGAGCTGTGGCCTTTGAACTGATGGTTGCCCCACCTAAAGAAGCATCACACGGAATCTCTCTCTGACTACATCTCTAAAACTTTGACCTTTGCAGTGGTTGGATCAGTTCTTTCAATGGATTCCATAAATCCAGTTGGGTTCTCACAGAAGTCTGACTTGGATTTACTCAACTCTGGGAAGAGTTGTTGGTGGTTCTAGGGAGGATTTCTGGGGATGTTATTGTGTACCTGAAGAATGTCAGGATCTAGAATGATGTTCTTAACCTTAAATGCTACAGTTGCGCTGCAGAGGTCTTTTCTGAAATTAGCTCCATTTGGCTTTTTGATTTTCCTAAGGAAAACAAAGAAAAGTATTGGGCATTGCATGCTACATAGTTCAACTCTGACAAGTGGGCAGTTCAATTAACCAATTCTGCACTGCTCTCAAAGGAAAAGTTTTGGGGAAAAAACCCCAAAAATTCACAAGGTTCTGTTTTCTTCTGGTAGGCTTTTTTTCCCTGTTATCTAATTTCAGTTATCTTTAAAAAAGCATCTCTTGCATCTTTATTTTTTTTCCTGAATCAGATTAACCTAGCACAGTGTTTAATAATGAATTCCACTCAGCATGTCAGTAGAACAGAAAAGTTCTTTTGTCTGATCTTAGACAAGTTCTCTAATAGGTAAAAATGAGATCCACAGGGTAGGATATGCTAATAAATTATGAAAAGAATTTATTAGAATTTCTGAAAGGTATTTGACTTATCTCATAGAACATTTAATGCAGTTTCATGATTATCAGCCCTTTTCAGCTTGTTGCTTTAGAAATGCATGAGGAGCTGGGGACAACATTTGCAAATCATTTTTGCATCTTATCAGACTGTTCCCATAAAACTGCTACTGTTCTTTAACAGTAACTTCCATATTCAGCCTTACTAGGAGGACTGCAAAATATTTAGATACAAGTCCTAAACCCTGTATTAAACTCTTTTAGTTGTGTGAGGAAGCTCAGCTTGGTGGCTAGCATCAATCTTTTGAGTAGCCTGAAACAAATACCTGAAATTTCTGGATTTTGACTCAGTCCTGTTCTGTTCAGTGTCTTATTTTGTCTGTTCACTTGGTAAAACACATATGATGTGAGTCCCTCAGGAACTTCATCCTGTGAGTTATAAATGAGTCTGCAGCATCTGCTTTATTGGTATGATGGATCGATAGCCGGCCTGATGATTGACACTATGGAAATCACAGCAAAATCAGAAGGTACGCTAAATTGAGATTAATGTCACCTATAATTAAACATGTAGTTATTTGTCATGATTGCTCTATGTCTTATTTTGTTGCCTTTTTTTTTCTAAAATGCAAATTATAAACAGGAATGGAAGAGATCTAAATTTAGGCACGCTTGGATCTGATCTGCAGTTTGAATGTGGCAAATTTTAAACACTTGATGAACATTTGGATGAACTTTCAGGTGGGAACATCCCAAAACAAAGGGGCTCTTGAGCTTTGTGGTTTTGCTGATCTGGGTTATTGTTCAAGGCTCCTTGGGAATTGTAAAAATATTTCTCAGTACAGGACAGATGAGCCCTGATGAGCTAATTTTCTGCAGTGCTTGGATAAACACAAATTTAGATGCCATACAAGAGTCAAATGTGTTTATCAATACATATTAATATAGAGACACGTAAATATGTGTCAGTATTTGTTCAGAGACCTGAATAAATAGAGGAATACATTTAATTAGGCAGTGTGATCTCTGCAGGAAGAGCAGAAAGCGTTTGCTGCCGTTGCACTGACAGCCATTCTCTGTCCCTCCTGGTGCCCTGAGCTACATAAAGTCCTTAGAAAACAGACCCAACCTGAGGAAATCATGCTGAATTAAGCAAGATTTAGAAGTTTTTATCATCCTGCAGCTGTGCAGAAAATCTTTCAGACAGAAAAGTGACATATTGGCCTCATTAGGGACAAAAAGAGACTAAGAACTGCATTTCTGAGGGTGCTTAATAATTTAAGGAGGACTTTAGGTTATTCTGAATGTAAGGAATTAGCCAGCTGTAGTTTGGGTATCATTACATCAAAGTTCATGCAACTAAACAGCATGAACTGAGATGTCTTGACACCAATCTAAACCCAGGTGGTAATTTACCCCTTCTGATATTTGTGGATTTCAGTGTTTCTCCCACCAGCAACCTACTCAGAGCCTTATAAGTCATCATATTTGACTGAATGTGCTGCAAATCTTTTTATAAAGAAAATACTCATCCTGATAGAAAACCACATAAATCCTGGAATTACAGTTTTTCTTTCCTAGTCCTGAATGGGAAGTTCTTTCCAAGGCAATCTCTGAAAGACTTGTTCACAGATGATCACATCTGTGTCCAGATGAAATTAAAATGGCAAAGCCATTGGGGACCAATTCATAGCAGATGACAAAGAGGAAAGAAACAGGGAAAATAAATTTAGAACTGACATTTTCCTTAATGACTGCTTCTTTGAACTTCTCTTAGAAACAGCTAGTTCTACTGCCAGAGGCTGATTTTTTCCAGGGTCTGTTGCAAAACTCAGCTGAATTTTGCAGCTGTTTTCAAGCACTAAAACCACAGGGCCTAAATATATAGACATACATTGATGAACCTCCTTATAAGTAATAATGATGAACAAATAATTCTGATGACTCTGCTTGCTTTCTCCCAGTAGGTATCTGGGTTCACTGAGAAGATACCACATGTTCTTATTTTTTGTTTACTTTTATTAGCCTGGAGTATTTTTTTGTTAATGTTTGCTGCACAATGACCTTATGCCATATAGTAACTACGGGAAGTTTCTTAAAAATATTTCTCTATATAGTGACATTTGGTTATTTCAGCCACCTCTTTCTGTTCTGTACTACCCATAGTATCTTATTGGTAATATGAGTCAAAATTTCCACATTCATTCTCTTTACCTGAGTCTTTTATAGTAACAATCCATATTCTAAGGTGCCTGATCATCCAGTAATTTTTTAAATTTTCAGTCCAGAAAGTATAGAAAAAGGGTTTGCAGGAAAATTCTGGCTTTAAAATGAAAGGCTGAGTATTTATCAGGAAAACCTGGGAAGAAAATGAAGTCCCAATGCTTGTCTCAGACCAGTAAATCTTATTCTTCTGTAGATAGAGCCTGAGGTATCGTATTTATCTGGGTTGGAGCACCAAAGCTGTAATCCAGGATTCTCACCCCACCTGAGAATCATGAGGACACCCCTTCCCTAAATCATTCACTGTGCAAAGTGATTATCAGGCACTTCTCATGTGCCACCTTTTTTTCTCCCTTCAGCATTTGTACTGGGATTGCCAGTAGTGTCTTCACTAAGAGAGCAATCAATAAATCGGGGGATTGGACAAAATGAATGTTGGACCCGTTGGCATTTGCTAAAGAGGGAGATGCGTTACAAACCCCACGCAGAGATTTTCCAAATGATTTCCAAATGACTTCAGTCTTCCTCCTCTTACCCATGCTGCAGGATGTGTTTACCTGTGACAAACAGGGCAAGAATGAGGTGTCTCTGGGCAAAAGATTTGCTGGTTCACTTAAGCCCTTGGAAGGCTGTAGGTCTCAGCGGTGCCATTTTCGGGTTTCCAAACTCAGTGAGGTAAATTAGCACATCAGGACACGTTTAATGGAGGCTCACACTGCTGTGGCCTGTGTACAGAATTGCTCTAGACACAAGAACTGGTCTTGTTCCATGTCAATTAGCGACAGGGAACTAGAGATTTCCAGGCTCATTTCAGATAATCTTTTAAAAATCAAATAGTTTGTATCAGACTCACCCAAAGCATATGAGCCCAATTGCAAATTGGCTCAACCAAAAATCACATTGGAACTTCTGTCTGTATTGCAGCTTGCCTCCCTGCCAGTCTGTGGGCAATATTATGAAAATGACTTTTCCATCATGGTGGTATGTCCATTTTGGGGCCCGAATTCTGTGTGCCATGGGATTGCCTGGCAGTGGTCTCAAAGAGACTGAAATGAGAAAATCAGATGGTTTTTATTTGCAGGAGAGATTGAGATGTGAAAGCTTCAAGAGCTCAATAAAGAAATGAACCACAGGAAAATATTTGAAGTCTGGAAAGTTCTGATTTAGTTGATAAGGGATTTTTGCTATGATTTGATTTGAATGATCTCATCTGACTTATTCCAAACCCATAGTGACTCTTTAATGCATTACCCACAACCTTTTTTATGCAGCAAAACCATTAGCTCAGCTGTGTGATTACAGTGCCTGACCCACACTCGGATTTTCAATCATAAATACAGCTGCTGAATTTTGGATTAAAAAGTGGCATTGTAGAAAATGTCAGAACTGGGAACTGAACTCAGCCTTTGCTCCACTAAGTAGTTGTTGGAAAACTAGACTACAACAAAATGGTTTTTGTAAGGATTACCTTCTTCCATATTTTTTCTGCTTTATTTGTTTTGCATGTTTACAGCAATAGCTACTTCTGAAAGCCTGTAAAAGGTATGACTTGAAAATTGTTTTAAAGCAATGATTGTGCATTATTAAGTTGGAGCAGACTTTTGTTCAGCAGTCTTTCATCTAAATGCGTTTTCTGCACATAAGCTTGGATTTTTGCCTGTTATGCTCTGTGCAGAATTGTGATCTTGGGATTTTCATCTGACCAGAAAAAATTAGAATTTTTTCAACACAGAGGCACATTTTAAACAAGAGAGATCCTCTTTGATTAGGATCTTCCTGGAAGTAGTTTTTGTTGGGTGTCCCTGAGGCTGAGAAACGTATTGAGCTTCCTCTCCCATCTCTCACAGAAATATCCTATAGGATCATGGAATTGATACTGTTGGGAAAGATGCCTAAGATCATCAACTCCAACCATTATCCCAGCACTGCTAAAAGCCATGTTCACCACTAAACCATGTCCCCAAATGCCACATCCTAATGGTTTATGAACACTTACAGTGATGGTTGCTCTGCTACTTCCCCAGGCAGCCTGTTACAATGCTTGGCCACCTTCTCAGTGAAGAAATTTTCCCAAATATCCAATCTAAACCTCCCTGGCACAACTTGAGATTGTTTCCTCTCATCCAGTCCCTCATTTCCTGAGAGCAGAGTCCAAACCCCCTGGCTGCACCCTGCTGTCAGTGAGTTGTGCAGAGCCACAAGGTTGTCCCTGAACCTCATTTTCTCCGAGTCTCCCTCTCAGGTTTGTTGTTGCTGGAATGGCTCCCAAGGTATCAAAAAGTCTTTTTTGCCCAGCCCTGTGCTTGAAGAAGAAGTCAGGATTCCTCAGCTCTGCTTTTCAAGTTTGTTTCTTTTATCTAATACATTCTTTCTCTGAGCTGCTCAGATCTGTTCAGCAGGTCAGGTTGAGGCACACTGACTGCCCTCAGAGCAGTGTTATTGTTGTTTTATACTAAAAACTACGTGTACTTTATTTACAATAACTTTCCAATACCTATCACGTATGTTAGACAGTCTGTCTCTACTCTAAACTAATCCAAAAGTGCCACCATCACAGCAGAAGATGGAGGACAAGAAGAAGCAGGCGGAAGACAGGACACGTCCAGATTCCTCCATCTTGCCTCTTGAACCCCCATTCTAAATTCCCCAAAATTCTACTTTTTCACCCTGTGATAAATTAACTATCATTCCATTCAAACCCTTGTGGCTTGTAAATCTTCACACAAAGTTGGTAATTGTTTCCATGAGTTAAAATAGAAGGCACAGGTGTTTTTGACTCCATGCCAAGGTCTCTGAGCCCCCTGCCAGGGTCATGAGTCCTCCAGGGCAGTCAGAGGAATGTCCCTGGTTCTGACATCCCCCCAGCTCCCTCAGCCACTCCTGGTGCTCCAGCCCCTTCCTCAGCTCTGTTCCCTTCTTGGACATGCTCCAGCCCCTCCATCTCTTTCTTGCCCCTCAGCCCCCCCAGTCCTCTCAGCCTCCCCAGCCCTTCAGCAGCTCCCCAGTTCCTTCATCCCCGTTGTCCTGCTCAGATGGAGCCCAGGGATGACACGGGATGATCCCCAGGAGGTGACACTGGTGGATCTCAGGGGTGACACAGCTGGGCCCTGAGCCCAGCATGGCGGAGGCTCTGTCCGGCCTAGGCCCGGCCCTGCTCCCATCCCAGGGGAACGACACATGAGAGACCCCTTGGGGTGGCAGAGCGGGAAATCAGGAGGGGCAGGCCAGGCCAGCTTCTCCCAAAGGAATGTCACTGTGTCCCACAGGGTGATATTGGTGAGGAGAGGGTGGGGAAGGAGCTGATGGGCCCTGCTGACACCACAGCCCTTCAGGGAACAGCTCCACAAAGGACAGTGGGACTGCTCCTGGCAGTGACAGACTGACCCTGGGATGGACTGACTGACCATGAGATGGACTGACTGACCCTGGGATGCACTGACTGACCCTGGGATGCACTGACTGACCATGAGATGGACTGACTGACCCTGGGCACCAGGGAAACACATGCTCCATGATCCCAAATGAACAGACAGAGCTGTGGCCTTTGAACTCATGATTTTCCTACCTAAAGGAACATCACAAAACTCTCTCTCTCTCCCTCTCTCTGACCATATCTAAAGTTTTGACCTTTGCAGTGGTTGGGTCAGCTATTTCAAGGGACTCTGTAAATCCAGTTGGGTGTATACAGAAGTCTGATTTGGATTGACTCAGCTCTGGAAGGAGATGTAGATGGTTCTAGGGAAGTTCTCCTGTGCCTGAAGAATCTCAGGCTCTAGAATGATATTCTTAAGGTTAAGTGCCTGAGTTGTGCTTAAAATCCCTTTCCTGCCCTTTCCCTTTCCTTTTCTAGATCCTTTTCTGGCTCTTCCTGATTTCCAGTTTTCTCCTCTTTGCCATTTCCATTATATCATTGGACTGTATTACCATTTGCATCCTGCTTCCATAGTATATGATCTGAAATCTCTTTTAATCAATTTTTCTTTTAGCTACTTGCACCCATTTAAGTTCATGATGCATGTTTTTGAGTTTTTAAAAAGAATTTTTTTTTTTTTTCTGTAAAGTGACAGAAAGTGGCCTGGGGAAGTATTTGTATGTTTGCTTGGTTTTCCTAGTGTAACTTGACATGATTTCTGTTATGTTCAGTGAGATTCCTCTAGGATGAGAAAAGTAGTTTTGATCATATCAAGTTTGAGAGTCAAAAGAGAAGATTCATTTTTCATTTCATGAGGAGACTTAACATAGTCTGAAGAAAGAAGGATGTCATGAACATAAGAGTGAAGGATATAACTCTACATTTATATTCTAGATTTCTTTTCTTGTTCCTTGGCATTTTGTGAGAAAATAACACAAAATAAGTTTTGCAGCCAGAAATATTTCTTTATGTCCAGTTAGATTTGTATCTTAATTCTAAAAATGGGTTGCTCAAAATGTCAGTGTGTGCTGGTTACTAAGTAAGGCTTGCATCCGTCTATTCATTTTAATGTTAAAAAGAGGAAGGAAACAAGGAATAATATTATCTTTATTATATACTACAAGACAAAATATTCTGTTTGAGTGATAGGTGAAGCAAGACCATACATTGTGATACCTGAGGGACAGAAGAGCTGAATTCCTGAGGGACAGAAGAGCTGGCTTCCTGAAGAAAATCAGTTGATGCACTTTGGTCCAAATTAGGACATGCCATAATTCAATCAATGGTGCAAAAGTGTGACATTGATATTTAATCAAGAAAGTGACACTCTCAGAGTTAGTCCATGATTATCTGGGTGCCTTCTTATCCATGTGCTTGTGGAGAGGACAGCACTGATGAGACAGGAAAGTCACAGGAATTATCTTGGTCTAAATTCTATAGAAATAAGAACTTAAATTTGTTATCTACACTGGTGCTTAAACAGTTCATACCTTGCTATAATCTGTGGGAAATTGTGACTGGTACTCAGCTCGAGATTGTAGTCACTGAAATGTCAGTGCCTACATCACAAGGTGGGTGTCCAAGCTCCGTTTATTGCCAGTGAGATTCACAGAATAGAATGAATGAAGTTTTAGAGGTTCCTCTTACCCTGAGTGGAAATGCAGATTTCATCACTTGAGCATCTCCTTGGACTGCAGATTACCTGAATCCTACCAAGTCTCTACTGACTGATGAGAGATGGGACATGGAGCTAATTTGTAAATATTTATGTTTTGCTTCTAACTCAGAATAAAATCCCACCTTTGGGCTGGGTTCTCTTATTCTCAGTGCCATTTGAGATCCCTAAATTATCCAAAACACCAGGATGGTCTGTCAGGGCTGACAGAGGACCCAAAGGGCCCCTGAGCCCTTTCACAGCTGGAGAGCAGGTGTCTCCTGACAGGCACTCAAGAGTCTCCCTAATAGCACCAGGCAACTGTGTCAGCAACTGCATCACATTCTTTTCATCTGGCTATAAAAAGTAGTACTACCATTTTTTCATATCTTCTTTTAACCTCCAAATATACTCTGTCCTTTGTAGCACATTTCAGACTGGTGTATCATCTGTTATTAAGTATTGCCTAGGAAATGCTGAAAGAAGAAAGGAAAATGAATAATTACATAAATGAAAGTGGGAATTAAAAGGCAAGATCAAGAGAAAGGAAAAATAATCTTTAGTGATTAGGAAATAACCCATCTCTGTTACTTTATTTTTATTTTAGGAAGGATTAATTGCAAAGGATTAAGATTCTCCAGATTGCTAAAATTCTCAACAAATTGCTTTTAACACCCTAAAGATGGAACAAGCAGAAATCCTTTTTGAAGAATGTGGGGGTAAGGGTCTTCTCTCACCCTTGTCTGCAAAACAGATTGCAAGGAGTTATATCCTCAAAAGGGTTAAACTGACTATCAAGTATAAGTCTAGTACAAGTCTTTTTCTCACACTTTGTTCTCTGAAATAATCCTATTAAAATAAGAAAATTTATTAAATACCTATCTGCCCAGATTTTATCAATATTGAAACCTTTTAAAAAGAATATGTGATGAAATAAACCCTGCTCACCAATATGGTAAAATATAATAGACATCAAAGCAGCTAAAAGCCATCCTAAATCAATGCAGTAACTCTGCAGCAATTTCTAGAACAGGAGGTGAAAATCCCCTTAATAATTGATAAATGAAGGAAAATGTATAGGAGCAGATTTATAGAATACCACATTTGTACTCTTTAAAGACCTTCATTATGTCATTAACACCACAGTGATAAAAAGCACTTCCATCATTCATCAACCACATTGTGTCTGTCCTGCCATTAAACAGATGGAATAATCCCTGATCCAAGTTCCCAAAACTTTTAGAGCACACTTACTTTCATTTTCTTGCCCTAGGCCAATCCATTTAACAACCCATCTTTGCCAGGTTGGCCAGGTCCTTGAGCTGAATGTTATGAATAAGAAGCAGATTGAAAGTGACCTTTATTCTCCCTCCTCCTTCCTCTACCAAAGCCTGGCATGTAACATCTGAGAGAATATAAAGTCCAAGTTTCCATTCTTTCAAGGACATTCAGGAATTTTCCAGTACTGATAAATAAATAAATAAATGGCTTCAATTTCATGATTGATTCTTTCATCATTTCCATGGTTTATGATGCGCTTATAACTGACATTTAGTAAATGCACATTTGTTTAGAGCTGCCTGTCATTGCTTCCAACCATTGCTTGAGCCATTCTTTCAATCATTTCAACAATTCTGTAACTTCTTCTGTGTCCAAGTCCCAGCCTCTGTCAAGAATATATTTTGTAATGTAACATGCACAACAAGAAGATACCTTCCAAACAAGAACGTTTGAGTTAAAAAAACCAAACACATGAAAAGATAAAGGTCCAGTTCTAATTCTGTTTTTAAATATGTTTGCTTTCTTTACTCTCAGCTGTTCCTCAGCACTGCCTAATGACACATCTTTATCCTGAAGGTGTCTTCTGTCGTCTGCCATTTAACAAGCTGACTTTAGATATTACTTAAAATTAAGGATATTCAGATAATTTCCCTTTGCCATCCTCCACTTCTGTTTTGGGAATAGCTATCTAATCAAATGGTGTGGGTGAGTGTAAAAAAGTCAACTGCAAGATAACCATGAGAAAGTTAAGGCTGGATGAAAACACAAGGCGAAAGGAGAGGGAGGAACATGTGTAACTATCTCAGGGGCCTGTCAAACTTCTGTGACGGTCTTCAGCTGGAATGGGTTCTGAACAAAGGAACAGCAGTCTCCCAAAGCTTTCTCCACTTTCCAGCTTCAGCTCTGCAGGTGGTTAAACAACAGATGATCTTGGATATCTGGCTGAATAGAAAAAACATCTGTTTTAGTGCATTGCCATCATCCCTTTGCTTTTTTCACTTCCAGCAGCCTTAGATGACCCATTCAGCTGAGTTTGGATTCATTCAGTTGCTCCTCGTCATTTTATGGCAAACCTTGCAATCTATCATAGATGAAATTACAGCAGAGTATCAAGTTTGATACTTGAGGACTGCAGAGCATCTGAAAGGCTGTGCTAAAATGCTTATTAGACAGTAAATCAAATATTATCTAGCAACCAAAACCTGTTCTTCCAATCAACACTTTACTTGGTCTTTATGCACCTCATATTGATTATTTCTTTCTCTTTTCCCAGGTGGGTGTAGAACCACAGGGCTGATGAGCTGGAGGAGAGTCTGTTCATTCTGTAATCTGTGTTAAACACTGCACTTGAAATGGCTGATTAGTGAGATGTTCATTAATGATACAGATGAATTATTTTAATATCATTCTTGTGGCTGGAATGATATTAAAATTCTTGGAGATATGTATGTCCTTCTGATGGACAGATGTCCCTTGCTGCCTTTCTCTCTTTAGGGGGATTTTTTATCTTCTGTTTCAAGGGACTTGATTTTCTGTTGATTTATGTCTATTTTAGGGTCCCTTATCTCTCTCACTTCTTGTTTCTGCTTTTGGAACCTCTCTCTTTCTTTCCTTCAGGGGCCTATTTCTCTTTGTTCTGTCTCTCATTTTCTGTGTCTGACACATCTGCTCCCGCCTCTCTCGATGTACAGTGTGATAGATGGAACATGACTGGAGAAAAAAAGAAAGTTTCAGTTCTCCCAACGAGTGGAAAGGTGACCTGCAAACATCTGAACAGAAAAGGGAAGAAAGTTTATTTTTATGTGCTGAATATTCTGCACAGCGAGAGACAGAGCACATTTAGAGACTGCACAGGAGACACTTTAAACACCACCTACTCCATAGCCCATCCCATTAAATTCTGTGCACAGTTTCTCTCTTGATCTGTGCCTGTGTACACATATACGTAAAACCAGCTCTGCTAATAGAGACCATGTTTGAAATGTGGTCATTTTCCCATTGTTTTCAAAGGGGTTTGGATCCTCAAATGAATTTGCCTTTCCTGCTATGGAATCAGTTCTATACCACTTGGCCAAAGAGGGAACCAAGGAATCTGCTTCTTTCATATTTCAGATTTTCAGGCTCTTAAAAAAATTTTGCAGCAGCTTGATTTATGATTGTGTTTCAAATTCCGAGTTTGCTCTGAGGAAAAGTTAATAATTTTTAATTATTTTAGAACAAAATAAATATGGTAAAGCAGGGGGGAAATATTTTTATTCATGGATGAAAAAGAAGAAAGGTTTTCCCTACCAGATCTGCTTTTAGAAGAAGGAAATTTACTGTGGGCTTTTCTGAAAGACTTTATTTTCTCTAATGATATGTATATATCATTATCAGTTTTGCATATTGTGTTTTATGTGAGCAGGGTTGGAAGCCAGAGCTGCAAAGTCTTGGTTGCTGACCCAGTAGCTCAGATTTTGGGAGGTTTGAGAGTAAACCAAGAGACAATCACCAGGAGGTTACTGCTATGGAGCCAGGAGGTTACCTTTGACAAGAAGTGGAATTCCCAAACTCCCAAAACAATAAGTTTTAGGGATTTTGCCAGATTTGCCATGTGGGATCTACTCCCCTGGGGGAGCTGCTCTGGAGCACTCAGAAATCACCTATGTGATCTTCCTGCATATTTGGAAAATGCTCCTCATAAAACCCGTTTGTTCAGATGATCTGTTTTGTCAGATCATCTGAACAAATACTGTTCTACCCCTTCCAGATTAATGGGTCATGGTGATCCTTTTTGTTGTTCTTCCTCTTCGTTTAAAAAGTGTTTCATTGGAAAATTGCAACTAACTGTAATAGAAACTGCAAATTCATTTCACATATGCCACCCCAGAGTCGCCAACCGGCGCGGTAAATAAGCAACAATTTATAAAGTGAAGCAATCTGAGAACATTCCCCAGCAGTTAACACATGGAAGGTATGAATATGCATGAGCCATTTTCAGGTTGTTATGGTGTACATTTTCATTCTGAAACAATTATAAAAAACATTATTAGAGAGGTGTTAAATGTGTCAGAGAAGCATTTGGCACAGCCATTTTCACAGAGCTCTATTTTGGGGCAATGCTGCTTTCCTGTGATTGGTTTTTAAAAATCCAATAAAATAGTGCTGAGAAAAAAATTTTCTTGATAGTAATAAGCTGATTTCCTATGAGAGGATTCAACTTAAACAGCCTGCTCCCATTTAAGGTCTCATTCAGGAAATCAGCGCCTGTGTTTTCAGAAGCAATCACCAAAGGTTTCAGCCTGGCCTGCCCCGTTCTCCACTGGATCCACTTGGAGTGAAGTGTGCCCAATGCAGCCAAATGAGTGAGAATTTAGTGCAAAAAGTCATGGTTTAGGTAGCTGTAAGCTCTGGGAAGTCCCTGGCTGGATGAGCAGGACTCTGAGCGGTCCCTCCTGCAGGGATGTTGGAATCACAATCAGAGCACAGGGCAGGAGCTCTGAGCATTCCCTCTGTTGAGTGCCAGCAGATATGGTGCAGGGTTTCTCAAGGCTACATTTGAATTTTTCAAATTTCTCCCCCTAGCCCCTTTTTGTACCACAGGAGCAGAGGCTGACATCTCCCCTGGGTGGGGATTTGTCCTGCACTGACGGCAATTCCCTTCTTTCCCTTCCATTTCCCTGTCCTTTGTCTGGGCCAGCCCTGCTGGTGTGCCAGGTGTCCTCTCCCAGGCACAGGGCAGGTACATGCCTTACCCTGTTGTTTTTCTAAGGGAGAGAGATTCCCTCTCCTTCCCTCACAGACAGAGTGAAAATCCTTCCACTGCTTCTGAGAAACCACCTCATCATCTCACTTCACATCCTTGGAAATGTTCTCTTAATCTCCAGCCTTGATTTCTTAGGGTCGCTTAGGTCATAAGACAAGGAGTAATGGGTACAAATTGGAAGAGGGAAAGTTTAGGTTAGATGTTAGGAAGAAAATTTTTTCTCTGAGGGTGGTGACACACTGGAACAGGTTTTCCAGGGACGTTGTGGATGCCCCAGTCAAAGCAAGGTGGATAAAGCCTTGAGCAACCTGCTTGAGTGGAAAGTGTCCCTTCCCATGGGAGGGAAGTAGATGACCCTCAAGGTCCATTCCAAGCCCTTAACATTCTATGATTCTACTTTTTATCATTTACTTCAACTTTTTCTCATGTGCCACCTCCTATCTGTCCTCCCCTAAGGAAAGATCACTTGTGTAAGATCACTCACAAAGGGCAATCCTGTCTTCTCTTTATCTTCATTTTGGTAAAACAGTGGTGTAGCGAATATTTCTCCAAATCCCTGTGGTACAGTAAACCTTCTCTTCCCAGTTATCCTCTTCTTGTTTCTGTTGCAGTTATGCTGCCTCTTTTTTCACAAATAACCTGACCAGAACTGTGTGTTGTGGGATTATTAGCACTTGTCCTCAGTCACATATAGCAGAATGAATAATTCCTTATCCCAACAGTGAAAAAAAAAAAAAAAGTAGGATTATATCAATGTTTTTATAGCTTCCTGTCCTCCTCATCTTCTATCATGTCCCATTAATAACCTCTCAGGATCTAGCAATAATTTTTCTCAGCAGATGTACATTTCTTGGTGCTTTCCTGACTACACTTTCTTCATGTCTATTATCCCTGTAGTTGAGCAGGACTGTTTCCTCCTGTCTGACATTTTCCCCTCACTTTATTGACAGCACATCCTTACTTGCTGCCAAACCAAGTGATCAATTTCCTGCTTTATTTTTGTGTCAGGGTCACTGATGAAAGTACCAAGTAAAATTGGTCCCGGTGCTGATCCTCAAAAAGTGTATCTGAAGAGTGCTTCCAGGCAGGAAGGTTTTCCTATCATACAATCCATTCCCATGTGCCTTTTAAGGGGATCTTTTGGACCTGGCAGCTTTTTAGCAATTCCATCTCTGTTTTGGTGAAAATTCTCCATGTGGCTCATTACGTGAAATGCTTTCCTCAAGTCCAAAGATATGAGAGCCAGAGCACTGCGTGTCTGCAGAATATAATTTCTGTTACAGGAATAAAATCAGACTGAGTTAGTTTGGCTTGGTCTAAACTTGGTAAATTCAAGTTTCATTTTATCCCATAATCCTTTTAGCCTCATGTCTTTCACTAATTTTTCACTTGAAAAATGTGTTCTATATCCCTAACATATTATTGAGGTCAGCTTAATTGGTCTAATCTTGGTGAATTCCTTTTTCTTCCGTTTTGTAAGGAGCAGTATGTGCCTGCTGATCAATAGCCAGTGTCCCAGATTTTGAAAATCTGATGGTCATTGCTGTTAATTCTGTCACATTCTGAAATTTAGTCAGCTCAGCCCCCCTAGCTGAGATTGACTTATATCTTTAGATAAAATCTGTTCCAAGGTGCCATCATCACTCTTTCATCCATTCTGCTTTAACCCCAGAGGTCAAAATTGTAATTGTAATTTTATTTTTAAAACTTAATTAAAAACTCATTTCAAAGCATTACCATCATCATCAACATAAATATTCCCTGTACCATCATCCCACATTTCAAGACAGGTAGAGAGAATATTTTGTATTTTGGTTCTGGAGGAGAGTTTAGGAAATACATTTCTTTCTTTACCCTTCATTTCATTTGGGAGCATCTTTTACCCTTTTATGTTTTTTCTAACAAAACCAGGAGATCAGTATCCTGTTCCTCCTATGCTTTGTCAGACCTGCCTGAACAGATGGCAAATTCTCTGGGGCAAAATTTGCCTCTAAGTATGTGCCTGAACTGGGTCCATTATTTGCAAGTGACAGTAATCAAAGATAAAAATGTTAATCTCACTTCCTTTCTTTCTTTACTGAAAGAGGTGAGCTGGTATCAGGAAATATGAGAATTAAGTTTTTGAGTAGAAATTTGCATGAAATTTGCACAAATGCAATGTACCAGTAAGAACTAGGGTTGTGTAATAATTTTGCACAAGTTTCGTTTTAATAAAGTACATAGAAATATTGAAAGGTATTTAACAGTAATGACATTATCTTATTTGTTTAAGAGGTTTTTTTAATTTTTTCTAAAGCCTCAACCATGGAAATATAAAATGTAGCATCATATCCATAGATGCAGGGAAAGGACAAACTGTAATTTCAGTATGTTATGAAAAAGATAAAATAAGTCTTCCAAAACACCACAGAAGTCATTTCCTTGCAGTTGTGTCTGTGGCTTATATGACTTAAATGTTCCAGACTCTATTTTGTAGCATTCTTGATGGTTCCTTCTACCTCATAAATGCCCAGTAAAATAGAAGCAGCTTGTATTTTCAATTCAGGGAACTGCAGTTATGTGCTTTGCTCTGGGATCAGATTGCAAATCATTCATATTTTTTGTGGCATACTTCTGTAGGTTGAAATTTTTATCGAGTTTCTCTCACTCAAAAAACTTCTGACTCTCCCCCCTGATACCCTCCTTAACCCAGTCTGAAACTCTACAAGAGTGAGAGTATTAATGTTTTTCTGAATTGCCCATTCATCCTAGGGTAGAACAATTTCTGGAGCACAAAAGAGCTTTTTTTAACAAATAGAGATAATTATCTACTGACCATTTATCTAAAAAAGCAATAAAAGACAATAGCTTTCAAATGCTAAAGCCCAAACATTAGTATAATTTATGGAACCATGCTAATTAATTTGCCTGAAAACTTTTAATTTATATGCTTTTGTTTCTCATAGGTTTTCTTACAGGCAGTCTCTGAAATCTTAAGTCAGAGGAAGCTCCCTAATTTTCAGATGTAAAAATGGTCATAATTCAATCTAGACCTGGGTGAAAAAGCTGCTTCTCACTCATTCACCATGCTGAAAAATGAGGATCAGTAAGAGGAGATGTGGAAAAGATCTGGCTATAACTGGAATAAATGCTGGGAGTAGGAAGGAGGAAATGGGTACTGCCATGAGTGAAAATATCAACAACATTACTGGGAATATTTTCAGTCACCAAAGTCATCTATGTTACTTCAAGTGTTTAAATTTTAGATTATTTAATCCCTTCAACTTCGTATTAATTTGCCAATTTAAGTTGAAATGTTGCTGGAGTTGGTGGCAGTGTCAAAGTAAATCAGCTTTCAAATGCCAATGTCAAAAAAGAAAGAAGTTTTGTCCTTGTTCAGACAACTTCTACTGATGTAAATTTATTAAAATGTGTACACATTTTTATCTTAATTCTGAATGCTTTGGTATGGTACAAACAGAAAATTCTGAAAATAGCATGTAAATGCAAAGTTTCTAGTACATCAGAGATGCTTTAGGACATCCCATCTGGTCTGAAGGTCTCCCATACAACCTTTCAATGATGAAAGCCATGGTCTTGTGCCTTGAAAAACTCAGGATAATTAAATCAATCTTTTATTTTGCATCATTATTTAATTTTCCTCTTGCCTTGAGGAGATATAAACTTTCATTGTCCATTTTGTTGAATGTTGTTTACCATGAGGCCACCAAACAGACTGAAGGGTGAGCAGGGCTGCAGAGGAATCAGCTCTGTGAGGAGCTGAAATCTGGAGCAGGGTGGTCACTGCTGGTGGGGCAGAAGGAGGTGACACAAAGCAGAGTTTAGCTCTGGAGCCCTCAGAGGATAAGACAACCAGAACAGAGATGCTGTTTTCTTATTTAATAGAAATAAAGTTCTTATTTATTATTTAATATTTTTCTGATTTAATAACTTCCCACTTTATGCAGCATGTAATCAACCCAGAAGGCAGGACTGGGCACCTTGGCTTCTTTGTTTTCCCAAATAAGTAAGGATTTCTGTTCCTATAGCCAAAACAAAACAAAAACAAAAAACCAAAAAAAAAAAAAAAAAACAAAAAAACCCCAAAACAAACCAAAAATACAACAACAAACCCCCTCCCCCCCCGCCAAAAAAAAAAAAAAAACAACAAAAAAACCAATCCATAACCCTTGATGCAACAAGTGCAAACACACAGAACTGCATGAACACAAACACCTGCATGCACATGTCTGTTCATACTGAAAATCCTGGATTGTGTGGAGCAGTGTTCACAAAAATGGGGGAAAAAATACAGATTCAAATGTTCATATTGCAGAAAGCAGCACTGACCCTGCCAGCTCTGTGCCATCAGAATGCAGCTCCATCAGCAAGCTGCATGTCTGATCTCTTTTACAAGCTGCTGAGATAGCTGATGAAAGTTTGAAATAGCTGCTTTTTTTTTCATTTTCATGGTGAGATTTATGTCTTGCACAGTTTGTTCCCAAGGCCAAGGAAATACACAACGTGCAAACACAAGGCATGAAGGAGCACAGGCAGATCTGTGTGCTCCTAGCAGGTTTCTAGGCTGAGCAGCAGCTCCTTGTGTGGCACAGAATGATGAATAATGAGGTTCCTTGTTAACCACATTTTTACAGGGCTGGTTTAAACTGAATTAAAGCCCCACCATGGCTGTGGCATTCACATTCTCTGCTAAAATCCCTTCACCCAGGATTTTTCTCCTGGGAAGCTGAAAAGCCTCAGAGAAAAGGAAAACAATTCTTATCTCATTTGCTTCTCCTGTGTTGTGCTCATGTGGAATGTGTTTGGAGATTGTTCACCCACAGGTGATTGTTCCATTGCATTCTGCTGGGAGTTGTTTTCACTCTTTGGCCAATCAGGGCCAAGCTGTGTCAGGACTCTGGAGAGAGTCAGGAGTTTTCATTATTATCTTTTTAGCCTTCTGTAAGTGTCCTTTCTGTATTCTTTAGTACAGTATGGCATTCTTTAATACAATATAGTATTATAAAATAATAAATTAGCCTTCTGAGAACATGGAGTCAGATTCATCATTCCTGCCTTTGTCAGGGCATTTCCACACAAATACAATCCATGGCATTTCCATCTTCACTTCTACTGCTGTAAAGTGAATGTCTCACATTCCAAATCTGCTGTGTCATATCCAGTTTGCCTGTAGCCTCTGTGACAGAAATCAGACCAGAGGTGTCACAGTTCTGGTGCAGCCAGACTGCTAAGAAAGGTCTTATTTTAATGCCTCCATCACTCCTAGCCCACAGCAGAACTGCATTTTATTTGCATTTTTTCCATTCCTTAAACTTTCTCAGGGAAAAAAAGCTGGTGAAGGCTATCAAGCTTTAGCCATTTTATTGTTTTGCCTTCCTTATTTGCCACTGCTGAAAGGCTTTGTTATTTTGACAGGTTCATATTCACCCTGCTTGAAAGCAGTAGTAACTTGCTTATTCACATTGGTGAACTTGGAAAATTACTTTTCTCAAACAATCTTTCCTTCTGCTGGTTTTTGAGCATTAGGCATTGACTACAAATTGCCACATGGATATTTATTCTTACTGGTAACATATTTTCTTTTTTTTTTTTTTCCTTATAAACTCCAGTGTTTGCAAAGTTGGGGGTGGGGGGAACCATGATTACTTCTTTTTTTTTTTTTCCTTCATATACTTGTACACCCAGAATCATCTACAGGCAGAGCATCTCTTGCTAGAATAAAATGTATTAACTTGAGTAGCTCTGAATTCACAAGACAAACTTAAAAGTTTTTGCAGGCCTGCCAATACGTGGGGAGGACTGACTGAGGAGATTGAGAGATTGTCAGTGAGGGCTCCCTGCTTCTTGAGCCAAGGTCAAGGTCACTCACAATGGTTTTCCAACACAGAAAAGAAGTTCAAACAGTGTGGGGTTTGTTGGGTTTTTAAATTTTTTGCTACTTTGCATAGACATGAGAAAAGGACTTCTTGATATGTGACATTTATGAATGATTCCCTGTCTATCTTTTCCCATCCAAGGTTCAAATCAAAGGTTCCAGGGTTCCAACAAAAGACTCTTCTATGTCATGATCAGGGCACACGTGAGAAATGTAAGAGATGCAAGTCTGGGTGTTCTGACAGTGCAGTTTTCAGTCAGAGACACCTCAGGAGAAACTCCTCCTGGCTTTACTCAGATTTATGGATATTTTATAAATGAGAGTTTCAACAAGACTAGCTCATAAAAAAGTTTCCTTGTCAAGAAATCAGTGTTTTGTCACAATTCTCTTGAGTTTAATGAGATATCCAAGCAGCTAAACAGAAGCATAAGTTTTCCTTGCCATTTTCCAACAGTGATAGCATCCATCATGTCACCAAGAACTGTAAATGGGCAAAGAACAGAAATTAAAGATGAAAGAAGCCTATGATTTATTTATTTTGATTTTTACAAGCTGTAATAGAGGAAAGTCTAAACAGTGTCCCTTTGCCCTTGGAGAAAACAAAATCCATGCAAGGAAAAATACAACTTAAATAAAGCCCACAAAGTAAGACACGGACCTGTCTTCTGCTCTGACAGAACCAGTGACCCTGGAACAGGAGCAGGAAAAGAAATCATTGATTGTCCTGCCCTGATCACAGCCATACACACAATCCCCATAACAACAATGCACCAACTACCATTACCCACTTGAAAAATGCTAATTTGGGGACAGGCCTGTGGATTGTGGTGGGAAAATCTCTCTTTAGGAACTGTAACTAATTATTTTAAATACAACTGAAATGCTAAGCTAGTCCATAGATGTATAAAAATCCAGACATGGAAATGCTCTTTCCTCCAGATCTGCCACTACAGGAAGCAATGCTGCATAAAGGCCTGGATGTGCACTGGAGATATTCCATAAATGCTGGGGGAGTGTGTCAGTGAAGCTTTTGTTCATAGATCCACAAATCACCTCTCTGAAAAGTTAACTTGAGAAATTACTTTGACATTGAAGCCTGGCTTGTGTTTGTGCAAAGTGAGTCTGCTGGTGAGTAAGGCTGGGAACAGATTTTATAGGGGCAGATTTAATCTTTTCTGATTTGCAGTTTAAATAACAATAAAATAGCAGTTGGGGATATAAATGAGAATTTTTCTCAGTACAGGATAAAAAATTATAGACTCCAGAAAAGCTCACTGAGATGCTAGACTCAGAATTGCTGGGATCCCACTAAATTAAATCGTCAAATATGTGCTTTTGGCTTGTTTTTGCAAGACATTCTGGCTTTTAGGGAGAGAAGGAGCTGGGCTTCTTTAACACAACACTGTTCTGAGCTTGGAAATGGGAACTTGTGAATTGCTTTCAGCATATTTATGGCTCCTACAACAGCATTAACAGAACAGTTTTAGCTGAATTTCATTCCAAGGTTTCAACCTATTACCTGAAGGGGTCAGCAAGGCACCTAGTTTTCTGTCTGCTCTATCTTTCTAATTTCCCTAAGCCTGTCACAGTCACTGCCATAATCCTGCTGCTGATAGGGCCCTAAAAGTGATCCTGTGCATGTTTAGCCAGGGGATTTCAGTCCCAAAGACTGAGTAGTGCTTGCAGCACAGGCACCTTATTTACCTGTCTTTGTAACGTGTCCTCCCTCTGCACTAACCTCGCTGTTGACACTGATTTGTACCAATATTTCTGATGTGTTGCTGATCACACACTGCTGTTAAATCCCTGGGGTGTCTTGCAGGTACATCTAACCTGCAGTTAAAAATCAGGCATTCTCTTCTCCCACTCTCTTTGCCACTAATCGCACAGAATCACATACACATGGAGTTTTGGTCTCATTTTTGTACATCATTCTAGTCTTGTATTCATTTATGTATGTCATTTTAGTCTTGTGTTCATTTATGTATTTAATTTTAGTCTTGCATTTATGTACGTGGTCTTTCCCCTCTTGTGTGTCCCTAGACAATGGAATTTCTGACATGGATTTTATCAGTCTGAGCTCATTGAGTTTTGAGTCAGTGATTTTCTCACTTACGTGTTTAACCATTAGGAATAAATTCAGCCAAATAATGTGGTTTTATGACCAAACAACTTTAAAGCAGTGTCCTAGAACTGTTTGTTGTGAATGCCAACAGCATTGTCCTTTTTTCCTCCAGGAGGAGAAGGTGAGGGCTAAAAGTGAAGGTGAGAGTTCACACACCCTGACAGGACTTTCCAATCTGGTCTGTAGGAAAGGTTTTCCAATAGACGGAGAAGGAAAGTTCTGGAAATGGTTTAGAAAAAGGAAATAATCAGAATGAGAATCAGCTTGATTTTAAGGAAGGGCTCACCCTACTCATGGAATGAGCTGTACTTGATAAAGGTTTTTTGCACCAAGGGATGTGTTAAGGAGCTCAGGCAGCTTCTTACAGCCCTGTGCCCCCGGCTGGAGCACCCAGAGCTGCTGGACACCCTCCCACAGTGACTGGGCATATTCACTCCTGGAAGCTGGGCAGGGATGAAGGGATGGGCAGATTTCAGGACTGCGGGAGCTTTGCAGGGTGAGGATTCTGCAGGGGAAATCTGCAGCTGCTGCTCCCGCCGGGCCCTGAGCACTGAGGTGTCATGGCCTGAAGGGTGATGCCTTCCTGCAGGTCCCACAAAGCCAAGGCAGATCTGTTGAAGTGAGGGGGAGAACGACCATCCTTTAATGCATCGAACTCCGATTTATTGATCGATCAGTCACTTTAAATAACAGTGTTAATTAACTTCATGCATATTCCAAAATCCAGGTTTACGATAGGCTAACAGAGAAAACTCTAACCACTCCTTTTGTTTTACAATACCGACAATTGTTTACACAAAACTAAACCAGTGTTCCCACTGTGATATGAACGGTTCCCAAAACTTCCACATCTGTTCCCAGGGTGCCATCTTTTCCCAGAGAGGGTGTTTTGCCTGTTATGGGAAGACTGCCTGAGAACCTTATTGTTTATAGAGTGATGCCTGAGAGAGTCTAATTGTTTATAGAAATCAGGCTGGGAACTGCTTTTGGAACTGCTTTGCAACTACCTTTTACTTTTCTCTCAATTGCATGGCTTCATGGCCTTTTTCTTTAAGCCATGCTTGAAACAAACTCTCCACACAGATCCCAAAGTGCTCCAGAGGAGCACGGGGATGACTGAATCTGGTGCAGCATCCCCAGGAAAAAGCAGCAGCACAGTTTGGGAAAGGTTTTTATAGGCATTCTAAATGCTTGTTACAGCAGCCAGTGTGTTTTCCCCGCCTCTTTCTGTACAATATTAATTTCACACAGATGAAATTTCTGAATGGTTTAAGAATTTCTCAGTGGTTTAAGTACAAACTGGGGAAAAACCAAGACCATACAGCTTTAGCAGCCTGAGGTTCCAGGAGAGTGAGTGCTGAGATTTGCATATTGCTGAACATCCTGTCAGGAAGTGCCTGAAAAAAGGAAAACTGGGACCTGGATTATTTTATTATTTTCAAAATATCTTTTAACTGCACCCATAACAATATTCTTCTCATATGTAGCAAAATTAAAAATTTCTGATATTATAATTGCCTGATATTAAATATTTATTTTCCCATTGCTGAACACACACAACATACTGGTTAAATCCCCCATTCTGGGCAGTCTATGCAGAGTTTTGGTGTAGTGGAAATCACAGTGGCCAAAGCAATTTTCCTGCTCCTGCCATTATATTTCTAAACCAACACTGGAAATTTGGATATGGATATGTCTCATAGAACAGTGATCAGATTGAAATTCAGAGTGCATGTTGTATACTTTGGCTAGCTTGAGGTTTTAAATATACTATGTGTTTGGAACCAAATTGCAGAGTTTTCAGAAGAAAACTGTGAAAGCTTCTACTTCTAAAGTGTTGAATGCTCTCCTGCTGATTTTTGTATCACTGAACAAAAGAAATCAAACAAGAGACGAAATTTCAAGCAAAATCCCTTTTAATTTTGTTCCCTTACAGCTATATTATTTTCAGCAGCCTTTAACCCGTGCCTTCATCTGCATGTCACTATGAAAACCATTTTTCAATTAACAGTAGGAAGTCACTTATATTGTCCAAGAGCTTTCATTATCCATAGCATATTCAACTTCTGAAATGGGAATTTGGAAAGGACTCACATTTTGGTGACATTCTCTGGCAACTCCATTCAAACATGCCCATGCTGAAACAGTTATTAGCATTTTCACTAAAAAGAGAAATTATTTAATGTCTTTGATGGTGCAGAATAAATGTGACAGGGCTTTGCAGGACACAGCCATGGGGACAAACTGTGTGAGACCTTCTCTATCTACTCTGAGTGCTCATTCCTGTCAGAGACACACTCAGACATCACACAGACAGAGAACCATGTCCTACAGCCCCATTTTCCCTGTGAAAAAGCTTTGTCCAACTGTGTAGCATCACTGCCTCCTTTTATACATTGCTAGCATGGCTCCAACTCCCACAGAAAGACTTCTCTGAGATCCAGCTGGGAACCTGGCACGGGATTTGGTTTCTGATGGAATATACACTGTTAGCAAAATATATAGCAGTCAAAAAAGATGTCCTACCTTAACTTTGTTGACAAAAAAAAAAAAAAAAACACAAAAAACCAAACAAACCCCAAACAAACCCCAAAAAATTAAAATCACACAAACCCCCCTAAACCCACCAAAAAAAACCACCCCAAAAAACAAACCCCAAAACAAAACAAAGCAAAACAAACAAAACCTCTCAGAATCTCCAACAATATTCTTCAAAACAAGCATCTAGGAAGAAAAGTTTTTACTTGAAATGAAAAAAAAACCATCCTGAAATGGACTTTTAAAAATTTGTTTTAAGGGGAAATAATTTTTTCAGTCACAGTTTGAAATAAAAAATACTTGAAAGTAGAAGATATTTCAGAGAGAAAGGTTTAAATATTTTTCCATCTTTATTTTCCATTGGCTCCTGTGAACTTCAGATTGAAAACTAAAGGAGACTAAAGACTTAAAGTGATCCTAATACACATAATATCTTCAGTAAAAAAGCATCACTACTAGGATGCTCCTCATTAATTTTCCTCTATGTATTTACAGCAGCACTGGCTGATGTCATTAGAAAAGGGACAGAAATTGAGACCTTAATGTATAGGGAGGAGATCCCTGCACCCAAAGTGCGATTTGGGCTTCAGCTCCTGCCCTTCCTTAATTAGCTGTGCTGTGAGCGATCCAATTAGAGAGGAAGCTGATTAGAGACCTCTAACTGAGGCATCACAATAACTCAGTAGTCCTCTGAGCCTCAAAATTAATGTAATTTGCTTTATTGTGGATTTCTGTCTTTTCCTTGATTCACTAGTTCACCAAATTATCTTAGGGTATAAACCTAAATTTGATCTTAAGCCCTCCCTTTACCGGGTTTCTTTGGTTTTGGTGACTTCTCAGACACTCATTGTTACTGAAAATTGAGCTGAAGCCAGTCACTGTGATCGTAGCTAGGGACTGAAAAAAAATAATAGCAGTAAAAATTTATTAAAAAAATAAAATTTGCAATCAGGCTTTAATTTTATGGGCAAACTCCATGTCAGTCCATATGAGGCATTCACCTCCGTTCACTTAATTTGCACTCAGTTTAGATTCTGTGACCAGCTCTGCAGTTTGTGCCTGGGATCAGATGGAGCAGAGGACTGAGCTAATGAGGACTCACAGTTATTAAAATGAAGGCAAGACTCTCACCCCAGGTTTGCACAATTCTTCATTACAAGGCCTGGGGTTGATTTCTGGATTAGTGTGAATAGGTTCAAGCTGTTCTGCCCTGCCCACCAGATTACCTGATTTTATGGTGGAAGATTCAGCATTTTTCCCGAAAAAGAGCCAGGAAAGAATTCAGATTTTATCATCAGAGTTAAGTGAGCAGAAAAATCTGTGACTTTGGCCCTTTAATGGAGAACTCAGGGTGCTGGGTCTCATCCTTTGGATTTGTGTTGTCATCAAACTATGTAGTAGAAAGCCATGGGTCTGAACAAACTTTAGACACAAATCCTGACAGTGTGGATTTCAATCAGAATTTCCTTTCTGAGCATCTGAATCACACCAGTCCCCACAAAATATCTAATTTTTTTCCATTCTTGGGCACAAAAAGCCAGGGATCAATCATGGTTTGATGAAGGGGAAGAGAACCAATCAGTTTAATGAAGTGTCTCCTGCTGAGACTGAATACTTGATCCAGGGACTACATTTTTTAGATGAAGGTTAGGCACTAATGGTAGCCACAGCTCACTGGAAAAAAATGATGTGAAAATAAAAGGGCATGAAAGGCACATCCAATTCAAAGTTCTCTAAGTACCAGATCATCATAAAATCCCTTTAATAAATTTATGAAGCCTTGAATTAATGTTAGTGGGGTGAGCTGAGATTTTGATAGTACTAAGGATGTTAGAAAACGCTCCCAATAGTTGAAAGGAAGATGAGTTGAATGGAAATTCACAACTAGAAAAAAATTTATGGAGAACCTGAGGACGTGTGACCACATGGGCTGTGGAGAGAGCGCTGTGCTGTGAACTCTGCAAGCAGAAAATGGCAGCAGCCAAATAACCTGTGATCCCTCCTGGTTCAGCAGTGCAGGGAGGAGGGTGGGCACTCATGTGCTGATTCTGTAACTGTTTATCCCAGGCCTCAAGCATGTGCTGAACTCTTGAGCTGCGTGACAGTAAATTCACCAAAGGTGAGTGCACCCTCAGGCTCTCTGCTCAGCCTGAGGATTCTGCCAAAATGCTGCAAATGACCTGATTTATCATATTAGTATTGCAAACAATCACACTTGACACTTCTCCCCCAACCCCCATACTAAATGAATGGATTACACAGCACTTTTCCCCTTTGGAGCCAAGGAACACAATGCCATGGCTCAGTCCTGCCTGCATTTCTTTCTCCATATTATGAAGTTGTTGACATTTATAAGGATGTTGACTTGGTCCTTTCCAGCAGTTTTTCAAGCCCTGGTTCCTCTACCTGAAACATTTTTTTTGGTGGGGTTCTTTGTTGCCATTACATTGCAAGGGTTCCACATTGCCAGAGTTTTGTTCCTCCTTGATGTTTCTTGTGGGCAGCTCCTCCAGGCAGCAGCTCCTCCTTGTCCTCACAGCAGCCAACTGACTACAGCTCCCACCAACCCACTCTTTTATAACACTCTTCTGATGGGCTACACCTGTGGCCTGTTAACATCAGGCCTGCTCCTGATCCTTAATAATTAACCCAGCTGCAACACTATAGGGCTAAGATTACTTTCTGCATTACCTTTATTTACTTATGTTCTATCCCCCCACAGTTCTTATTTCAGGTTGGCATGCAATCAGCTTAGAAGAAGGTGATGAACATTTCACTGTTTGAATGGTTTTGGGTTTTGCTTGCTCTTAACACCAAAAATGCTGTCACAGACAAATAAATAACCTGTACCAAACTTTGCTAGTTTGGAGAAGAACTAGACAGTTAAACTAATCTTTCTGAGATCATATTGATTCATATTGATTGCATTCCCTAGAGGAAAGAAAGCAAGAAGACAGAAAATAGACAGTGAAATTTCCATACAAATTTGACATGGGAGCAAAACTGTATGGCCAAAGTTTTATTAGGATATTTCTGCTGTTTTCTTGTTTAAACAGCCAAAAACATAAGTCAGAATTGAAAAAGCAAGATATGATTATTATTTTGTAAATGTTCCTTCAAGAAGAAAAATCCTTCTTACAGTTTAAGTCTAATGAGAAGATCCAATAGCACTAGAACAGAATTCAGATGAAGTGTTTCTACTATCCTTAAGGAAAAGAACATTAAATAAGAATGATGGCTGTAGGAGAGCAAAAAGCTGAAAGAGTTGATGTAAACCTGAAAGAGCCAATGCCTCAAACATTCAGCAGAAGAGAGCAGGAATGTTGTCGTGGCAAGCAGACAAGGTGTGTTTGGAAAAGAGGCTGGAGGCTGCCTGTGGAGGCAGGACAGAGCTTTTCTGAGACCAGCTTCCTTATCTCAGGTAACTGTCTCTAAAAACAAGTTGGAGACTGACCCCCAGCCCCTTCTGAGAAGTTTGAGAGTATAAAAATGTGCTTTTGTGAGGAAAAATAGCACAACTGAGGGGCTAGGAATGCTCCTGTCATCCCAGGAACCAGACCTGGGATGGTGCTGGGCCCCAGGGTGCTGACCCAGATCTGTTCTTTTTATTTCTATTTTCCTATCTTCTTTTCTTCCTTTCTTCCTCCTCCTAAAAATTTAAATCATCTTTCAGCCTGTCTGCCATGAGGTTAGAAGTTGAATCCCCTGCTGCTGTGGGCTGCTCAGATTTTATCCACGGGTTGTTCAGAAATGTTTAAAGCCTTTCTGCTGCTCAGCTTTTTTTCATAAGGTTTAAATCATTGCTGCCATAAATAAAAATTCTTAATTGATTGCTTGGCATTGTTTTACTTTTATTTAGCCCAAAATTTGGCTGCCCCAGAGCCAGTGGCTCTCCAAGAGCTGCCCCATCGGACCCCACTGAACTTGATTCTCAATTAAATAAAGTTAAATTCATTGGGAATGGTGTCACCCTTCTCCCATCACATTCTGTAGCACACACTTTAAGACATCCATTTACAGAACATTTGCAGTAGTTTCTTGTTTTGAGCTACACATTGGGCTTTTGAAACAAATAATGAAGGGAATTGAGGATTTTGGGGTAGGTGGGACAGGAACCCATCTGAAATTATTAAATGGCTGAATCTCTTAGTCATTCACTTTGGAATGCAGGTTTGCTGGAGTTTTTGGTCTAAAGGTGATGCAGCTTCCTTCCCTTCAAGAGTGTTTTGTTGCTGTAGTTTTGGGGTTTATTTTTGTATTTTCTCACAGGGTTTTATTTGTTGGCTTTGGCACAAAGAAGGGAGCATGGGAGAACTCTCCAGGAATGCACAATATCTTTGCCCTTTTGATCATGATGCTTCCTCTGCTGCAAAGGTTATTTTCTGTGATGGCCCCTACACAAACATGTCTTGTAAGAGGTTTCAGCATCAGATTTTAGAGGGCACTGGTTATGTGCTTGACCTCATTGAAGTGGATGGTAAAACTCTCCCTGGTCTTCTCTGGCCTGGAATTTTATCACAGAATGACATAATGGTTTGGGTCTGAAAAGACTTTAAGGCAGGGACATCTTCCACTAGACCTGGTTGTTCAGAGACTCATCCAGCCTGGGCTTACCATCTCCTGCGATTATACTTTTCCAGTTCTTCACAATAAAGCCTGAAAACATTGATTTCTCTCCCTTTCTCTTTACTGCTGCACTCAAAGTTGATTATCCTGTCCTTGGTGGACTCCTTACAACCCACAACAAAACAGGTGGAAAATTCTGGTCTCCCCCAATATCGCACTTTATACCTTTGTCAGATACATGCTACATGCATTGCAGAGGCACAAGAGGGGAAAAATTTACACTTTTGTCTGAATGGAGAAACTAAAATCTTACTGTGATCCAGTGTTCTGCTTCTGTTGAGACATTAACTAACTTAAAAAAAATTCATTTGATGGTACAGTGTAAATTTGTCACATTAAACTTTTCTTTAAGAGATCATCAAAAACCACTGTGAGAATTTTGTCAGTTATGTTATATTTACAATGGAAAGAATAATTTACCAATTTAAGTGTTTTTTGTTTTTTTTTTCCTCTATAATTATGAGAAGCAGTGTTTCAGAGCGCAATGCCTGGATAGTTCTATTTCATTAGACACTGTGAGCCACAATAGCTCACAGTGTCTTTCACCACATATTTTCCATCCCAAAGTGATCTGGACATTTCTACCTCAGTATGACTTCCTAAAGGACTTCTCCTTGGGTAAGACAAATGTCTCACTGATTTTGTAGTGCTAGAACAGCATTAAGACCCTATTATTTTTCCTTTTCAAGTGCAGCACAAAAACTATCCTGCTCTTAACAAAAAAACCTAACAAACAAACAAATAACGCCCAACAAAACCAAAAAACCAATCAAACAAACAAATTAAGAAACCAGGCAAAGAAACAAACCAAATTGACTAAAACATTCTCAACAGAATTTTCACCCTGCAACCAGTTTACCAACATTGATTAATTAATCCTCGAGGCATTGAAGTTAGTTACTGTGGATGGAGACAGATCAATGGCCTGAGACTGTGCTGAGAGGGTTGTGTCTCCGTGCTGGTGTTTGTTGGATGTGCCTGGAAATGTCAGGCAGAGCCATTACCGTGTGGGAACCTTTTCTGGGATGGCAGGGAGGAAATGGGGGTTATAAAGGCAGTCAAGTCCTCCACTGAGCTGAATAATGCACCGCTCATTTCTCATGACCAAGGGATAACCCTCAATCATTTCAAATTTGGATGCAGAAATGTGAAATCCTCACAGAGCTCATATCCTCTTGTTTGTGTCTGTAGGAGGCTGAAAACTTTTGATCCTACCTTCAACAGCAAAAAAAAAAGAAGATATTTCAAAGCAAAGAAATGAAAGTACTTTCTAAAGTAAAGAGTCTTTCTGTAAAATAATAATAAAATGTTTTACTGACTTTTTAGTGCAAATATTCTTTAAAATGAGCTTTCTTTCCAGTAGAAACGTTGCCACTTTTGCCAGATTTTTAATTAAGAAAAATATTCGCTCAGTGTACAGCATTGAACCATCTCAGATATTTTCTTTTTTTAACACAACAACATGAGCACAGATATTCTCCACAAGAGTTTAAGTTCAAGAAGTAGGGATAAAACAGCCTGATGGGCCCAAATGCCCAAAATACTCAAAATAAGTCCTTCCAATAGCTCCTTTGCCTTTGCAATGGTGTTGCTGGGTTATCTGGCATCACTTCCATGGCTCCCAGTTCTTTACTGGATTGGGATACAGGGCTGTGACCATCCTGTATTAAACCCCTCACAAAGGCTCTCTGTTGGGGACATTTCCTTCTTTTTTCCTTTTCCTGCACAGCTGACCAAGGGACCTCCAAAGACAAATATTTCTTCAGGTGGGCAAAGTCTTGCTTTGCAGTTCTCTGTTTCTTAGGACAACAGAGGAAATTAGGGAACAGTAGATCCGAGTTAAAGTGAGGAGTGTTGGTCACTGAAGGAAAAAGTCAAACCCAAGTCCCTTCAGACAAATTAAGCTTTTAGGGCTATCTCAATCTGAATTTTCTTGTTTTTTTCATTGTGCCTTGAAAAACAATCATCTTTACAGCAGGGTAGGCAAAAAATAAAGGAAATAGTACAAAAGTCGGGTTGCAGCTCTCTTGGGAGAGGAGGAGACTAAATAAAACTGAGTTCAGCCCAGAAAAATAATTGGAAGATGGCTTTGTACTCTTGGAAGGCCTTGGAAGGTGAGAAAAATGGAATGTATTGTATTCTTTTCCTGCATTGCAAATAAGATGCATATTCTCCTGAGGAAAAAGGAGTTGCAAATTGAGTATAGAGTGATGCCCAATAGTTTGGAAAAAAAAAAAGAATCAAGATAAAATTTAAGTAATGGTCCATATGCCCAGTAGTAGTAGAAGAAACACATGTTTCAAAGTGAGGAGTATCTGCCTATGTGGAGAGAAAAAGAAATGAATAAAGGAATAAAAAAGCAACAGGTAATCATGGGGGCGTGGGATGAAGGGATGTACAGAGCTCTTATGCAAAAAAAAAAGGAAAAGCTATTTCATTCTTGTTTGGTAGGAGTCAAGTGGCTGACGTATTTTTGTGGCTGTGATAAATAGAAAAATGCACACAATTTTTTGCTACTTTAAAACACTTAAGCACATATATTTAGATTTATGACATGTTGTCTTCTCTCAGCCCAAGAATGCTGGATTACAGACAATATAATTTTCTAATAAAAAGCCTTCCTTCGCCTCCAAGTCCAGCAAATAGAATTATTTCTACTGAAGCATAAACCTGTACTTACCTGCTTGGCTGAATAATGTGGCATAAACTCTATGTATATATTTTGTTCACACACTTTGACTCTCACATTTAGTCTTTTTCCCAAAACTTGGCAGCTGGCTTTGTATGAATCAGGACCAGCCAGACAAAAGCCCCACAAGCTCCCATGGTTGTTTCCTTCCAACCATTCTGGAGAATTATTACAAATTATTCTGCACTGATGAGAAGTCTCTGGGCTTTCTGACACTGAGCTGGTGGCCTTTGAAGCTGTTGGGTGTTCTTGGGCTGTGCTTGGCCCTCTGAGCCACATTCCAGCCAGGCAGAGGCTGGGCCTCCTTCCCTCCTTCCCCATTTAGTGTTTGGGTGGTTGGAGCACTGGAAGGGGATATATTGAAGATGGTGGTGTCAGTATTTAGCTCCTTGTGTGACTTGTTTTAAAGGAGTTGGTCATCTTCCTTGAGGCTGGCACTTGTATGAAAGTGTTGTGTTTGCAGGGACCCCCATGGCAGGGAGGAATGATAAATCTGACTCCATGTTCTCAGAAGGCTAATTTATTATTTTATAATACTATATTGTATTAAAGAATGCCATACTGTACTAAAGAATACAGAAAGGACACTTACAGAAGGCTAAAAAGATAATAATGAAAAACTCCTGACTCTCTCCAAAGCCCTGACACAGCTTGGCCCTGATTGGCCAAAGAGTGAAAACAACTCCCAGCAGAATGCAATGGAACAATCACCTGTGGGTGAACAATCTCCAAACACATTGCACATGAGCACAACACAGGAGAAGCAAATGAGATAAGAATTGTTTTCCTTTTCTCTGAGGCTTTTCAGCTTCCCAGGTGAAGGAATTTTTCCAGACAATGTGAATGCCACAGGAAAGTCCCTCTTTTGGACTTGGAATCCCCCAATATTTGTGCCCAAATTCAACCCCTTTTTTACCTAAGGTAGACATTAACTCTGATCTCATATCCTGAGTGGAGCTGATGCAGATGGCATCACTTCACCTGGGTCTTTTTAAGCTGAAAAATCCTGTTTGTTTTCTGCAAAAATGTTTTCCCATGAAAACTCTGTACAACAGAATGGCATTTTTGTCTCATGGAAGAATTGTGAAAAGAGTTTTATGCACAGTTTCCATTTCTAGCGATTTTCAGAATGCTCTAAGTCTAAATAATGAAAGAAGAGACAAACTGCTGAAGAGAAAAATAGAGGAGAGATTGAGATTGTTTTCTTTTACAGAATCCATAAACTGCTGCTGAACAAAAACTGGGATGTGCTGTTTCTCTGCACCTTCCCCCCTGCACTCTCCACTTCCCCCAAATACAGAACATTTCCCTGTCAGGACCCCAAGGGCAACAAGGGATAGGTAGAAATGCTGAAATTGATGACTTAATTAGCTGCTATAATTTATTGAGTATAAGCATAACAATATAATGAATAACTTGCAAGGTGCCACTCAAACCAGAATGATTGACATTTGATGGAAATTAAAGAAGCACAACATGACCCAGGAAAGTGCAGAGGGAGCCCAGGAACCACCCATGCCCTGGGCTGCATCCAAGGCAGGGTGGGCAGGTCAAGGAAGGCATGGAGTGACAGTTCAAGCAATAATTGCTTTAAACTGTTTAATGTTCAAATTTTTAAAGGTACCTATTACCGCGCCTGAGTGGGCGCGGCTGGTGAGAGAGAGACGGTGAATCTTGTTTCTTGAATCAGAAGGCTTGATTTATTAAGATATTATATAATACATTATAGTTATACTAAAAGGAATATAGAGAGAGGTTTTGCAGAGCAGCTAGGCTAGCTAGGAAGAGATAGAAAAGAATCCACAACAAAGCTGTGGCCAAGGACTCAGTCCCCTGGCTTGCACTGGTGATTGGCCCTTAATTATAAACATAAAACATGAACCAATCACCAATCAAAATAGGTGCCCCTGTTGCATTCCCCAGCAGCTGATAATAATTGTTTACCTTGTCTTTGGAGGCCTCTGGCCTCCTGAAGACACAGAAATCTGAAAGAAAGGATTTCTGTGGAGAAATGTCTGCGACAGGTACCTTCTCACACTCATCACCTAGCTGGAACTAGATGACCTTTAAGATCTCTTCCAATTGAAATAATTCTATGATTCTCTGACTTTTGTCCAGTCTACAACTATGTCAGTCTACCACATTTCTGGTTTGTAGAGATATTATATTTCACTTTATAGTAACTCAGGGTTATGTTTTAAATTGTCAGTAACTTTTTCACCCTGGTTCCCACTTTATTTGAAAGAAAGAAACACATCCAATTTATACCGACATTGCTGTTTCTTGAAAATTATTTGGAATATCAGATTTCTTCTGGTCCCCAACCTGTTCCCTCCCTCAAAGTGGGACAGAATTCAGGTGTCAGGTCAAAGGTAAATGGCACCGAGGAAGGATAAAATTTTAATCAGATGCAACTTACTTCTCTGACCAACTAATTAGACAACATGTATTCAGGTTTGAAAGGTACACAGAGCCAGAAGAGGTTTGAAATGCAAGGAGGATTGGGAGGTAAAATAATCAATACAGATATTTGTATTCTGCAATCAATTGAAGTTGTACTTTTAAATCAGGGTAACATTGATTTGTGGATTGTTTCTTTTTCCTAGAAAAGAAAACAGGTGTGAGGGTTACAGAAAAGAGAAGCTGAATTATTTGACTTCTTTTTCTTCTGTGCCTAATTTCTGGTTGCTGTCTAATGGCTGAGCTGTTTTGAGATGCCATCCTAAACTCTAGTTTGTAGCAACACTCCTGTGGCACCTTGGCCTATATATATTTTTTTTTTCCTATGTCTTAGAGATCCAAATGACATGAGACATCAATTAAAGTTCAAAATTCAATCCATTCATGCAGCCTGTGAATTCATTTAGCTCTAGCTCTGTAAGTCCTTGGAACACATTTTTGGAAGGCAGCTGTTGCACAAGCACCTCTGTTTTCTAAATACATGATTGAGTTTACAGCTGTTAAAACCACTTCAGAGTTGGCATAAAGACAGCGCATACACCTAGGTCAGCTTTGAATCATCCTTTAATTTTCCCTAAATATCTTAATTCAAATTCTAATTTTCCTGGTTTATATCTAGCTTGATTATTTCATTTAGGTGTTTTCTTCTTATTGCTTGGTTATTTTTTTTTTTTACAGAAAGGCATGCTTAGCTAGAAACTAGTCCATTAATTTCAAGCAATTAAGTCATCACTTGCTTGGGTTAATGTCTTCATGGCATCTCTGCAGTGATCCGATCAACTAAATTCTTATTTTCTTTTTTTTTTGAAAACAAGGTTCTGTACCAGTTTTTGGATGCTGCAGTGTAGTTCTATTCTTCAAATTCTTCTTTCCATTCATCAGGCTCTCAACATGTCTAACCCCAGGAGTGTTTGTACAATTTGTTGCGCAATCTTCACGAAACAAAAATCATTGCAAAGGGGACAGGGAGCACCTTGGGTGAAAACCAATCAGCTTTGGTTCCTTGCTCAAAGGAATACTGAAGGTAATAGGAAATTTTTGCTGATGACAAGTTCGGTCGGTGTGGATTGCCCCGAATGAACAAGAGACTGTCGTTTTTGGAGAGCACAGTAGACAGAAATCTGACAAAAGCGCCGCTGTTGCATTAGCTCCTGTCAGGGGTGAAGGAAGGACCCTTCCATCAGGCACGTTTCTGTGTGTGAGGAGGGCTGGAGATCTTTGATGGGAACGAAGCTTGTTCAGGAGGCTCCCAGCACACCCTGGCATCAAACTCGCTCTTCAAAGAGGATTTGCGGTTAACCAGGAGATCTCATTAAGGTGATGTCTGCAGCTTCTGACGCCCTGACACACTTCTCAACCCTGCAGATCAGAGACAAGTATGATTTAAGGTTTCAAGTCTCAGATTTTTTGCTAATTGCTCATCAGGGAACATTTGCCTCACAGCTAGAATGTTAACAGAGTGTCGTGAAGTTTGGATTAAAGAACAATCTTCCTCCCTTCCTTTCAGCAAGACAGGAGACATTTGGCTTTTGTGATCAATTGGCTTCTACTGTTTCTTCTCTTCATTTTATTTAGCTATTTTTACTGCTGGGGAAAAAAAAAAGCCATATTTATTTTTAATAGAAGAAAAAAGAATCCTGTGGGTGGAAGAAAAAGCAAGATTGACTGCAAGAGAAAGTTTGGACTTCAAGTAAATAAAGGAAACACAATGAAGAGAGCATATGGACATTATCCGGTGAAGCTGAAAGCTTTGCTGGAAAGAACTAAAATGATCAGATAAATAGAAATATGCTCTTTTATTTTACCCCCAGCTACTAGCACACACAAGATCAAGGAGGTAAATTACCAACAAATCCCAATTCCCAACAAGAAAGTGGTATAAAATAATTTTTTAAGTCAATTTTGTTTATGAATATCATATAGTGGCTTTATCAGACAAATCTCAGAATGGCTATATAATTCCTTAGCATTGCAAAGAAATGTAAATATAATGGAAATTACTGAAGATCAGCCTCTTTTCTTCCCCTGCTCCCAGGACTGATAAAACATCCTGTGATGAACTTGTATCCACAATATACTTGTGAGCAATGTAACTTGACCCTGAGTTTGGGCTGCCTGTGGGTCCCCCCTGGCCCTGTAGCTGGGAATACTCCAGGGAACCCCATGGAATTTTCTGCTCCTCCTGTGGTTACTCCCACTACAAAGGGAAGTTTCTACACAATGGGAAGGCTCCCTGTGGTCAAATCAACACAATTTTCCAGCAGAAGGAAACAGACCCTGCTAGCACCAGACATGGGGGTTTTCTCAGCTGAAATGTGTGGGATCTCAGCACCTCAGGACGGAGGTGCAGAGTGGCCGAGAACACCCTTGGGGGGCTCGGGAGTCCTGGAATGTTGCCAGAAGTGTCTGGTGGCTGGACTTTGATCCGACACAGGAGATGACACCTGTATGAGGACTGGGAAGGTTTCACTGGGTGAATGGTGAAGGGATAAGTTAGTTAGAGTGTAAAACACAGGGTTTAGGATTTTGGTACAGGGGGGTCTAAAGAAGTAAGATGGAGGAATTGGGGCGTGTCCTGTTCTTCTTCTTCTTCTTCTTGGCCTCCATCTTCTGTGGTGGTGGTGGCACTTTGGGATTGGTTATTACTAGAAGTGCACCGGTTAATAAGGGTAGAAGGTATTGGGGAAAAATGATAAATATTGTACACATAACTTTGGGTATAAAGATAAGTGACCGCCCCGGGGGCTCGCAGTGTGCCCATGGCTGACTTGCTGTGCAGACCTCTGTCGGGCTGAAAGAAAATCTTTTAGATAAACAATTAATAAACACCGAGACCGAGACAAGATCAGAAGTCTCTCCTCGTCCTTTGAAGCGCCGGGCTCTTCAAGGCCATCCCTGGGCCTTTCCAGGCCACCTAGACAGCACAGAAAACTTACAGAAATGCACCCTGGAGATGTGGATTTTGTGTGTATTTTTGTCTCCTGATTGCAAAGGGAAAAATCGGGTGACCACTCCGCACAGAGAAGCCTGGTGATGGGCAAGAAGAATACCTGCAAGGTAGAGATGGGATAATCATCAATGTCCTTCTGTTCCCTTCAGCAATACCAGGTTGGTGTCTGCAGGTGCAACCTGCAATTTTTCATGGAAAGGAGAACTTCTGATTACAAATAAATCCAGCCTCAAAGCCCACCTCCTGTGGGGTCAAACCCTCAAGTCTGTGTGGGTTGTGTTTAGGTGTTGAAAACATTTACGTTGGTTGAACAGGAGCATTTTGCTACTCAAAGAGGGAGCACTGTTACTCTGCATGAAATTTGTTTATGTGTATGAGCCAGTTACCTGTTCTGGGGGAGAAATTCATAGCTGAGAAGGAGCTCCTCCATTGTGAACCTCAGTCACTGCTCCAGCTGCTGTCAAAACAACTCCTCCACTCCAGTCAGATCAGCTCTTCTGTTTATTTACCACAATTTTCTGATTTCTTGAATATTACGGGTTTAAATTGGACAGCATCGCTGCATGAGGGACTTCAGTATTTAAGTTAATAATCCATTTGATTCCCTCAGTAAGAGATTTTCTACTGCTCTGAGAGTGTTTACAGTCTGATTCAGTGCATATTTTTGCTTGCTGCAGTCACAGTCATGCCTCTGGCTCAGCCACTTCGTGCAGCATCACACTTTGCATTCTTTAGGCCTTTAGATTACCCACAAGCCTACAAGTGTTTTTAGTACTTTTCTCCTCCTCACAAACATCTCATTATTTCTCACCCTTGTAGGCTCTGATATCTGAAGTTGTCCTCATTGAAAGTTCATTTTAACTCTCCTCTAATTTTCTTTTTGAAGATGCAGATCCTGTGCAGAACTAATGTTTTTAACATTGTTAATTGTGCTGTGTGTCTTGGAAAAAAAAAATACACCTAACAACCTTCTTGATCATACTCCCTGGTTAGTTTTTTTATCTGGAACTTAAATCCCTTGGTTGCCCTATTAGGATGGAAGTAGTCCAAATTAGTGGTGTGCTGCCACTGTGATATGATCACCTAGTTAATTGCTAGGCCCTTAGAGATTTGCTTGGTTTTTTTCTCTAATTATTTCTTAGGACAATATTCCTGTCACCTTCAAGCTGTGTATATCCACCGTGCAAGCAGGAAGTCTTTTAAATGTGGACAATAAAATAACTTTTACTTTCTCAATAACATTGACCTAACCCTTAGGCATGATTAAATTTTCTCACGTACATTAAATTTTCTCACCCATGTACATTGTAGTTTATATTTGTGTGGAGAAACTGTGCTTTTGCACTAATTTTTCATTCAGTATAAATACAACAACAACATATCATGGTTGAAGCTTGTGTTACATCTGATTAAAACTCAGTAGCAAAATTCTTTACAGAGCTTCAAATGGAAGGTTCTCTGCTCACTGTCCTGATGTCACCAAACCAAGTTTGATTAGTACTTGCCCTTGAAAGAGGTTATTAGATGATTTAGTGTTGAAACAAAGATTTAATTCCTCAATTGTTTGCATGGTCAACTTAATCAATATTTTGGTGAATTTAATCAAAGCACAGCACATCTCTCTTTAGGGCATTTCCTTCTTCTGCAAATTGTGACAGAAGGGAGAAGGAGTAAAGGAAAAGCAAAAAGTTTTGTCAATTCCCCTGATCTTCATGATGTTAGATGAAGAAGGCTGAGGGGAGTAAAAAATTTCCTTATTTCCTTTCTGATTCAATCAGAGTGTTATGGTTTTACAAGTAATTCTTTACAGTTTGGTGTACAAGAACCTAAAATCTGGCAGTTTGTTGGATTGATGGACTGCCATTCCTTAGGACCTGCCCTGCAGATCCCTTGGGGCTCACAGAGATTCTGCTCCAGACTTAGGGTATAAATTTAGCTTCACCTTGTTGGTGAGGACCAACATCAGAGCAATTCCCTCGTGTTCCTGTTACGGGCAGCAGAGCTCTGACAGTCAGGGTGGTCAGTGGAAACTGGGGTTTGATTCATCTCAATCAGAAGTGAACATCTCAGATAGGTCAGATAAACCTGCTCTGAAAGCATGTACATTTCTCTTTTGATCACAAAGGAAGGGTGGCTGACTGCCTCAAAACCAGACATATAGTGCTTTTTAAATTTGGGCAGGATGAATCACAAGGAGTTGTAGATGGAGCAGTGAAGCTGGCTGTGATTCACCCTTCTCAAACAACAAAAAAAGCAATCCATTTTAAATTGCTGCTGTGATTTCCAATAAAAATGATCCTTCAGTGTCCTCACAGGGGACAGCATTCACTCCTAGTTTTTAAATACATGCTTTATTGCTGTATAGCTGCAGGATTTCCCCCAAATTCACTGTGAACTCTTTTCCAGCAACGGTTTGAAGACGTTGGAACTATTGGAAGCGACAGTCATCAGAGAAACATTCAAAATTACCTCAGAGCACCCTTTATTTTGGGTACTCTCCCCAGAAATGGACTTTCCATCCTCAGTGAGGTTGTCTTTTACCAGCAGCTGTTGCAGCTGGAGCTGGCACAGGTTTCACTGGATTCAAGAGGAGATTTTCAATATCGTGTAGTCTGGAGCCTTGAAAGCCACAGCTCTTCTTGCTCTTGTTCTCCAGCTGAGGAGCTTTTTGATGAAAGGACTTTTTCTTCTCTGAAAATGTCAGTCACAAAAGCCTAAATGTTTTTGAGTGTACTGATTTCACCAAAACTGGGCTCTTGGCATAAGCTGGGATGAGATCAAATGACGGCAATGTAAAAATAACTCAATAATCCAAACACTTTTCTGGAATGTGGGTGATGTAACTTCAGTTCCCACGGTGAGAATGAATAGGTATGTAAACTTTGTACAGCTCTGTACAGCTTAGGTGTGTGTCTGCTGCATACAGCTATCATATTCTTGAATTCCTCATAAATTATCTGTTCAGAACAGCAGTTAACAACTTTCTTTTTTTTTTTATTTTCCTCTGTTTCCCCCCTTATTGGCCCTGCTAGCAGTGAGATGTTGTACTTTTTCAACTGCATGGGATGATGCACAATATATTAATAATATGCAATTATCTATCAAAAAGAAAAAGCTGCCTTTACAACCCTTTCAAACATCATTTAAGAAAGGAAAGGTTTTACAGCAAAGTATGGAAAGTTGACAGTGCTTAGGGAGCACTGGAGAGAGTGACAAATAATTTACTAGTCTCAACTCCTGATAAATGGTGAATGTTTGTTCTGTTTGACCAAAATATAGCTTTGATATGAGTGGTTTTGGCATCCTACTGCCTTGTGAGAAAAATTACACAGCTTCAGGTTTTGACTCAAGCAGATGCTCTGTGCCTTATGTAGCTTTGTGTTTTAGGAGCTCCAGGCCTCAATCTGTCTTTAATCTGCTGCTGGTTCCAATAGCAATGAGTAACAACCCCCAAATAAAATAAAATAAAATAATTAAATAAAATAAATAAAGAAATCCAAGCTAGCCTTTGTTTTTTAAGGTTTTCAGCATTTCTGATCTTGACTGTCAGCCTTAAAGCACATGAAAGATCCCCTATTTTCATAACAGTATCAGCTGTTTTTTCCTGGAAATCATATCCATTAAAGGTCGCTGACAGACACTGAGCAAGTGGGAAAAACATGAAGCAATATCCATGTGTCTGGTGTTTCATATACCAGATTAATTTTGAAAGCATTTATTTTCCCTTCATTTGAGTGGCCTCTTTTCAAGAGTATCCTTCCAAATATTCCCATTTTTGTGGAGCCTCCCGATTAGCTTGAGCTCACAACATCTTGAAAACAACATAAAAACATATTAAAGCAATTGCAATTTAAAAGAAGAAGTGATTAGAACACTTTTAATTGAGGCTTTCCATGAATTGCCATCATCACCGTTATTTCCTGTATTTCTTTTGATTCTCTCTTTATCAAAACAGAATTTTAAACTTCCATCTTCTAACTTCACTGCCTTCCAAACTGGACTAGAAAATTTTATTTCCAGAAGTGGTATAACTGTATTTACTGCTTCTGCTGCAGGTGGGGAATGCTGCAGGATATATTTGAGTTTCTTATTGAAATTCTCATCATGGAACATATTCCAAAGAAATCATTGGACTAGACTGTCAATTAAAGATTGCATTGTAGATCTAGTAATTATTAACTTGATAATCTTGTTATCACAAAGAAGAAAAAAAAATTGTTTGCCATTTAAGTTTTTGAAGTCCTGCATGTGTATGAAAAATGCTTGCCTGAAATGGTCACTCCTTTTTCACAAATATATTCAATGACATTTTTCTGTTTTTTAAAAACTTGTTGATGTGTAAAAAAAATATTCCATCTGGAGACTGCCCTGTGAATCATTAAATGTGTTCTTGAAGCCCAGAGAATAAGCCCTTGCTTATTTGGATGTGGAAGCACTTGAATCGTATATACAAACATTGTGATAGTAATAAGGCAAAAAAGGTTTGTTTTGTATTTTACAATGAAGATACATGCATAACTCTTTAAAATAGCTATGAACAATTTTGACTTATTCAAAAGCATATTGACTTAAATTTATTTGAAAGGTATACTGACATATCTAGAAACAAATCTCAACTATTTTGTTTTGCCTCCTTCCCTGTGCTCTATCCTGATAATAGCAAATATTTGGAATATTTTGCAGTTTAAAAATGAGAAAATGCTGCTTTTTTGGCCTGTGTCCTATAATGACACTGAAACATGAGGCTTCACTCTCTGTGTCACCTTTACTCTCCCATTTGCTGTTGCTGTTCAGTCCAACAACATTTCCCTGCACTTTATTTTACGCACAGCTCTGCCTGTTCTCTGTGACTTTCATCCTCTGCTTTGCCCTTCCTGGTTTTCCCTCCAATCTTTTGCTGATTTCCAATTGTGTTTTTTAGTTCTTGGTGGACATTTCCATATGCAAAGAAGGAACTGGACTGGCAGTTACTGAATACAAGGGTGTCTGCTTGCACCTTCCAGCACATCTTAATTCAAATACAGGAGAAATTACATTTTACAATTCCACCTAGAAACCATGGGAAGTTATTTTCAGTGTAAAGAAAAAAAACAAACCCAACCAATCAAAAAAACCATAAAACCCAAAAAAAAAACCATCAACAAACAACAACAAAAAAAAAAAACAAAACAAAAAACCCAAACCCAAACAATATGATCAATAAAAAACCAGACAGATTGTGCCAATGTTCACAAGAAAAAATAAATACATTTTATTCTTTTATATGTATATAATTACATGAAAATATTTGCTTTCTCTGTATATAATTTTGTTTTATAAGACAAATTTATGTCTGTTTATACACTTCACCTTAAGACTATGCTAATCTTTGACATATTCAGCACTTACTAAACTTTTACCAGAGTTCTGGTTAAAGTTTAACCAAATATACAGGAAAACACATTTTCCTCAACGTTTTTCAGCTCTGTTTTTTCACAATACATCCAGATGGAGGAAGTTTGTGTGCAAAACCATTTCATATTTTCTTGTCAATATTCTTTCGCAGAAGTTCCATTTATGTAAAATTCAATGAACTGTTTGACAAACACAGCTGAAAACTCTTCCACATTGTACAACTTTATTGCTTGGTGTCTATTCAATAATTTAGAAGAAGCAGTTTGAACTATGCAATTTTTTAGGCACTGTGACAGAAAATATGTCTCATTTAAGAAAAATGGTGCTTTTTTCACCTGTGACGGTCAGAAACGCATATTGATGTTTTTAGATTGCAGCCCAGAGACCTGTCTCTGTTAAGCTGAACAGAAAATAATATGGTTAGAACTAAAAAGGTTTTAAGTAGGCTCAATTGATCTGTCCTGTCAAGATTCCTAGTGGGAAAAAGAAAAGAAAGAAAAAAGGGCTACTAAGTCAATATATTTCTCTTTTTTAATTTTTTTTTTTTTTTTTATTTTTTAGGAGGAAGACTGCAGTGCTCAAAGCCTCATCCCTTAAGGTTTCCAAAGAAAAAGAAAAAGAGATTGAAGACTGGAAAAGTAGAGAAAGCCTGAAATTTATCACAGGAAAAATAATTAAGATGGAGAACCACTTCCATGAAAGATTCCAGCCTGTGGGCTGAAGCAAGAATCTGAGTGGAGAGACTTATTCCTGCTGCTTGGTTTTCCCTGTTTATTTAGTCAGTTCTATATCCTCCACAGTCAGTTTTTCTTCCATGTTCCCCTTCTTTGGGGGAACACAAAATGCTCCCTAAAATTCATCCAACCAGCCTGATCCAAACTGACAAGAGTTGCTTGAATAGAGCTGATGTCAAGTGTTTTAAAGATGGATGTAAATGTTTTTCTAATAGAATCCATCCTGCCTGAATTCCAGCTGAATCTACAGAAGAAGATAGCTTGTAGAAAATTATTGTGCAGTCAGGCAGGAAATTACAGTTGGAGGGAATTGTTTTCCTGGCCTTATTTTAGACCAACTTCTCTTAAAATATTTAAGTTCCTTATTTCTGAACAATTGCGGAATCCAATTGATTTTATTGTCATGCATAAAGAAAATAGTGTGGAGTTTTTCATCTGGCAGCACTGAAAGAAACAGGCAAACAGAATTAATATTTTCTGACGTGGAACACCACACAGATGATTGTATTCCAAACTGGGCGATTATGATAATGATTCACCTGCAGGATTTGCATGAGATGGCTGTAATGGAAGCAACTGCTAGAACTCCGAGCTATCTGTGAGTGCTCAGAAATCAGAGTTTATTTTCTCTTCAGTCTCTGCAATTGCTTTTTCCTAAAATATAACCGAGGGTGCCTGCAACTCCAGCACTCGTGCTTTATTGACTGCAGTTTCTTTGTTTCTCGCCCAGTTCTGACCCTGCATCCTGGCTCATCTTGGCTCTCTGCACTGGCTTTATGATCCCCTTTGATAGCCATGCACTCACTGTGCCTTCAAAAACTCCTTTCTATTCCCTGGCTAGAGCTGCTCGGTGGGAGGTTTGGTCTGCATCAGGTTGCTGAAATTGCTGCTGGTTCTGTAACCTCTCCCCAAAATGTGCCTCCTGCTCGTCCTGCCCCTTGCAGGGCCACCCCCTCCCAGGAGAGGAGAAAGATTTCTCTCTCAGCTCAGGGAAAGAGAAAATTGTAAGAAAATAAGAACACAAAGCTTAGCACTTTATTCCCTGAGCCTGCAGACTTTGCCTTTGTGTTTGTTCTGTCCCTACTCACTGAAGCATGAATGCAGGAGCGCTGGATGAGTGTTCATGTGAGGAAAAAGGCTGTCCTCAGCTCTGCAGTGGTTTGCTGGGCTCAAGCCTTTCCTTTATCCACAAAGCCTCTGGTTTGGGATGGCTGATGCCCAAAAAGTAACTTTTGTGTTCACTCCTAACATCTGGCTGTGCCACCAACACCCCACGTGCCGCTGCGCTGCATCTTGTCGCCACATCCAACCTTATAAAGCACATTAGACACACCTCACGTGCTCCCTGTTCCAAGTTAGAGATGGCATTACACAAATCAGAAATGCTGGCACAGCATGTAACTACTCCTGAGCAGTTAAAATTAGAATTTTCCCTTTCAAAAGCTTTGGGCAGTGACAGTGGCCGAAGTTTGGGAGACAGGGCTGACAAAGGGCAGCCACAGGGAGCCATGGCCTGGACACCTCCTTTGCCAATGTCCATGTTTGTGTTCAGAGTGAGCTGAGACATGAGGTAAAACTTGCCATCCATCCTCTCTGAGATGCTCTAATTCATCCCAAGAGGCTTTCAATAGTCCATGAGACAGAGAATGGATTTAATATGGGCCTGCAGAAGGCGAGAAGAAAGAAATAAAGGTTGCAAAGTGCTTAGCAGGATGACAGAATTGCATGAACAAAGCTGCTTGTAGCTGGCACTTTAGAATTTGACAGTCAGGGGCTTTTTCAGTTAAGTTTTCCCCTTACTACCTTCAGTGCTGGAAAGACATCTTTGTGATGAAAAAGCTACTTTTTCCTGTTAGAGACATGAATTTTTCCCCCACATTGCAATTAAAAAAATGCTGTCAGGGTATAATACCAAAAAGGAAGCTCCAGTCAGACCTAAGCGTGAGAGCCTCTAATATACAGCGTGACAATCACAGGTGGAAGCAAAAACTCAGCAAACAGCCCTGGAAAGGATCCAATCCTCCTTAGAGTCCAGGGCTAAAGATTAACATTCCCTCCACAATATCTTGGAGCAACTCAGCTCTCATAAAACCCTTCCTCAAGCTCCTTAAATGCTGGGTTTTGGCTTCTTTTTTCTACCTCTGCTGAGGTCAGGATTGAAGGCACTTGAGACAATAGTTCATGTTCAGGCTTAGATGTTTGTTTTTTCTTAACTGTGTTTCAGTCTCACAGCAGTGAGTTCTGCAGTCTTTCACTAGCAAGGTACAAAATGGCTAGCTGTCTCTTGTTACAAGGTCTTTTAAGGCTAAACTATCCTATTAAGAAATGACACCTAAATTATTTTCCCTTTTAACCCAACAACTGATCACTCAAAATCCGCAATGCAGACTGTTCTGTCCAATTACAAAATATCACCCAAATCCATGAAGAAGAAGGAATAACAAGGTGAAGAAGGTAAAGAAGGATCAGCCTCTGCCCTAAAACCTCCATCTTGCTTCATATATATTACTATAATTTTAAACCCTAAACTCTTAAGTTTTCTACCCTGTGACATTACACACTTCTAATCAAACTACACACCCATAATCTCAGTGCTAACAATCAGTTTTGGAAATCTCCATGTCCTCAGGTCAAATGCAGTGTTCTCCTGGGAGTCAGAGTCTGTCAGCACAGAAAATCTAAAATTCTCAGCACCCAGAACTCCATCATATCCTCCTCTTGTTTAAACCTAAAGTGTAGTCCTGGGTACTGTCACATCAGCATGTGTGGTTTGGCACTGCTGTGCCTGAGCCCATACGTGGATTTAGCACCTGGGTTTTTTATTCTTGATCTGCTTTCTGATCTTTTCTTATTCCTACCCTTCTGGTTTTGCCTCCATTCAGCAGCGGAGAGTTAAGTCTTCTAAAGTTTAGTTTGTGTTTATCCAGGATACAGAAGAGCAGAGCTGTGATCTAATCTCATGTTTCTTGAAGGTTTTGCATTATTTGCTTTGCAGAGGAAGAGAGTCTGAACTCTTAAAAGTAAAAAAAAAAACAAACAAACAACTCTTTTTAATTCTTGAAGTGGAAGTTGTATTATTTCTTTTCTCTTCTTTTCTAAGATATTATCCAGCACAGCTTTTCAAATGAGATGGTGATAGGACATTTGCTCTGAGCAGCTGTAGCTTCTATCAATAGGGTTTTTATGAACAGAATAATTCAGGTGACACTTTAGAGTGTTTTGTGTTAGTTTTTTTTTCCTTCACAGTCAAACTATAGATTTTACTTATTTTCTATTCTTGTGGATGGCTAATTATATCAAGGTAGACAACACAGCATGTGTCTATCTATTGGTCTTTTTGTCTCTTTTACTTATTTTAATAGTAAAACATTTGGCAGCACTGCAATGACAAATTAAATCCAGAAAAATTACCAAAAAATTCAACCTTTAACAAGAAAAGGAAAACAGCAACTTACCTTTTATTGAAAAATAAAAATAAATTGATAGAATATAACAGAGCTCTTTCCTTCTGTGTTCTGAGAACTTTGATTTAAAAGGGTGATAAAGTGGTGGTTAATAATGAGAAGGAAAGGAAGTGTTTATTAGATTTGTATTACTCACATAAATATGCATTTTACATCCAAAACATGTCTGTTGGCTGAATACAGAACATTCCACAACATAACAGGACTATAATAAATTTTTCATGAGTAAACCCGTTCTTAATACAATAACCCTGACACTGTAACCCTGGCCCAGCCAATCTCATAGAGTTTATTCCTTATTGCTTGTGTCAGGTCAAGAAAGAGAGTCCAGGTGAGCAGTGGGTCACACCAGAAGAAAGTTTCTGCCTCTTTTTGCATCCTCAGTAGAATTTCCTATGCCATGTGAGTGGCTGGGCCTTCACATTCAGTGGACACTGGCCCAAGCTGGTCTCCAGAAACTGAGGCTGAACTGCCTCAATGTCATCCTGCTGAGAACAGTTATTCACCAGGGGTTTAGCCCCTGGCCTGCAAAATGAAATGACCACCCAGCTCATCTCTTTTGGAGATCTTTTTCTGCTTAATTTTATGTTTATACTAAATACAAAGCTTCTTTTAGGCATGGTTTCACAGAATTACAGAGTATGCTCAGGTGGAAGTGACCCGCAAGGATTGAGTCCAAGTGTTACTCCTGCACAGGACCTCAGATGAGCAATCTAAAAGAAGCAGATCTAAAAGAATTTAGATCTATTCAGTCAGTAAAAGGCCAGGCCAGCAACCCTTGCACTGTTTATAATCCCCTTTGTACATTTGTAAGTGTTCAGAAAGAAAAATGTTAGAATTTGAATCTGAATTGTTTCATCAAATCATATGTCAATTTTGGCTGAGTTGGAATTCAAACCAGAAATTTTTCATTTAAATTAATCAATTTTTTCTCAAAAAGTACTCTCTGAAATATGTGTACTCTAAGCTGAGTTATTGGTCCTGTAAAATCAATGTCAAAACTGTCATTGGCTTTATTGGCACTGGAGTTTTCACTACACCCACTCTGTGCTAATTTACTGGTTGATCTATTCCATATATTTTATTTATGATTTTGCTTGAAAACCTGGTATGCACCAGAAGTCCCAGAGCTTTATGTTTAGCTGCTTTCTGTTTTTCAGGGCCAGTACATTTTATAATGAGTCTTAAGAGAGTTTTTATCCAATTAAATTAAAATAGGAAAGGAAGAGAAAGGAGTACTTATAAGTAATGTATTTGATATACTTTAGGCATAATCTTTCCAACACCTGGTGAATTAATTTGGGATTTATTTATTTTATTAATTTTCCTTTTTTTTGCTTTTTTTCCTCTTTCTCTTCAGGGAAGAGAAGTCCTTCTCCTTCTCTCCTACAAACCAAACCAGCTCTTGTGTTTGGTGCAGACATTTGCTTCTTTAAAAGAAATTGTTCCTCCTGATGTTTATGTCATGAAAAAATAAAGATTTGTTTTGTTGAAGGTTGATGTACATTGCTTGTTTCTTAGTGCCAACCCACAGAGACAAAACAAACTGGGATGTATTGGAATTTGTACTAATCCATCACTGCATCTGCTGCACACTGTGATGTGATAGAGAAGTGTAATTTTGGGTTCTAAATTTTCATTTCAAACATTATATGTAAATACAGTCATAAATATGTATCCAATGGAAGCAGGTCATCTCTAAGATTTAAAGAAACCAGAAAGTCTGAACATATTGAGCTACCTCATAATAGAGAAATTAAAGTAAATTAAGAACAGGTAGCAATTCAGAAAGTTAAAAATAAAAAGTCATCTGATGTTTAAACCTCTTGAGAAGGCTTTGAAAAAGCTAACAATAGAGCTCCTGTAAAACACAACAAAATAAAAATAGATGCTGTAGTTGCTGGATAAAAATAGTGTAGATTTAATGCTTCTTCAAACAGATGGCTGTAAAACTTGAGATGTCAAATTATGATTTGTTCAGCCCAAAAAGAAGTCTTTCCAAAGGCTCTGTGAATTGTGATAGCAGTGTTAGAGATGACCTTGAGATGGGTTTAGATATCTTCAAATTTTTTTGTGAATTAAAATCTAGTATTAAAACCAAAATAAAACAGGGAAAACAAAATTAAATATTACAATTTAGGGTTACCTAAAAGCTTTACTAAGATTCAATTTTTTGTCCTGGAAATAGTGGTAGGGGAAATAGAAGAAATCTTGTCTTTGATGCATTTTAATTCTTTCAGTGTAGTATTTTCAGTCACAGCTCACCACATTCATCATTCTCCAAAAGCAACAGCCCACTCCACCAGAGAATTGAGATTTATTTTCTGCTGGTGTGTCACTCTTGTTTCAAATACGAGGTGGAGGAAGGAATGAAGTACCCATCCATATGCACTTTTGTTTTCAGATGTTGCTGTACATAAAAGTGCAAACCCATTTCTTGAACATAGACAAAGATACATAAACCTTTTTTGAGGATTTTCCAGAATGAATTTTCCCACCAAAATAATCTGTTAGCAGGCTGATAGATAGAAATAATGACCAGCAAATCATTTAATACTCCCTACACCAGTGCTTTGCCAATGGCCTTGAAATGCAACAAGGATTCCCTAAGAAACCATAGAAATTATGGATATGATTCACTTTGTGCTGCTCCAGCCGTATTCTGCTGCAAATTTAATAGTAGTATGAAAAAATTCAGTCCTAAATGTAACCTCTTGTCTGTAAGTTAATAAGTAAATAAAATATGTTCAGATTCAGATGTGTTTTATTAAAAGAAAACCAAAAACAACAACAGCAAAAAAACCCTGCAACAACAACAACAAAAAACCCAACAAAACAACTAACACTTGTAAAATTAACCTCTGCCATGTATGGACTTTCTTATTTTCAAATTAAATAAGTTGCAATAATGATTGTATATATATGAACAGCTTAATGTTTCTATAGCAACTATCTTTTTGCAGAAAGCTTTAAAAGCATTAATTACCGTTAATAATATCTATTATTCTTGTGCCCAAGGAATTACCAATCTCATGGTGCTCAACAAGTTAAAAACCGAATTATTGAGACTGTGCTAAGGACCAGGAAATCCTTAAACATTCTGGATAGATGGTGTGTATTATTCCTCAATTTTACCATTTTTAGGTGTTGATAGAATGAGAAGGGTGTTAATTAACTTGGGAAATGATTTGTGTCTGCTGTAGCAGGCTCTGATAGTGTGTGCACAGCAGCACCTCTCTCCTTTTGCCCCCTCTATGCTCAGCATTTGTCTCTCCATTCAGGTGACAAATAACAAAGGAATCAGCTGTTGTAATATATCTCACAGGCCTGAATTTAGTGCAAATTGAAGAGACAAGGTAAGAAGTGAAAAGAGTAAGGTAAATCAGATGAAATAAATGAATCTGTGAGACCAGAGGAGGGACAGGTCTTGAAGAAACCATCATTCAGCACAAAGTCCCACGAAAATTGTTCCTTATCAGCTTCCCATTTGCCCTTCCTTGGCTGTGAAATTTGATTCTGCTTTCTCAGTCACATCCAGTAAACAACTTGATGCCCTTTTCCTATTTGTTCACACCACTAACTGGAATGGAAAAGGAATCATGGTAGAAAATGGATTGCCAGTGGGACAGAATGTGGGCTATAATATGTCACACATGTGCCTTGTCTTGTTCACTAAGCTGCAGCATCGCCCTGAGATTTGAATGTCTGAAATTAAAACTCTGCCAGCGTATACTTAGCTTTTTTCTATTTTAAGAACATGTGGAGAAATGATTTTCATGAGCAACTGCTTGTCAGTGGCAGCCATCCAGCTGCCATGAGAAACAGGAGACAATGTATTTTTAGAACATGAAAATGGCTGTGCTAATGAGTCAGGCACAAGTTTCATCTTTGGATCCATATTGTGTCTCTGTGGTCAGAATCAGATGCCAAAGGAATGGTAGAGCAGGGAAATATGTCCTGTTGTCCTCACACTGCTAAATGTTTCAGTACATCAGGGAAAATTCTCTTGCATGACCGCAGGAGCAGCTTCAGCATGCAGTTCCTTAAAATCCCCCCACTGGTATTTCAGTCAAATGTTTTGTGAGAAAATATCCTCATGATCCATTTAAATGTACTCCCTGTCCAGGCAGACACATAAAAGTAGGATTCCTTGCTTTTAAATACAAACTATGTATGAGAGTTCAGTGTGAGCTATGCCTTCTAAAAGAGCAATTTTTGTTCTAACTGACCTGAGGTTAGTGCATTTATTTTCTGGATAAACGTACAGTCAAGTGCTGAGGAAAAATGGCACCCTTTCAGATGGTTTATGAGTGGTGGGTGAACTTGTACAGCCCAATTTCAAATCCACTCCAGCTTTACCGTGTGGCTCATATTTTGTTTGATCTAGACTGTAAAGAAAGGGACAGAAAGGTTGTGAGCTGAATCACGCCTGGTCACTGAGTCTGCTCACCTCTGGGGACAAGGATAAGGCACAGGTCACTTCCCTGGGCCTGCTGGCTCCTATATCTGCCCCGTTGGATGGCCAGGTAAAGGCAGCTGCTGCTATGGCAGCCAAAGCTGGTCTGCTTATAAAACCAGGCATTGGCATTCTGCTGTCTTTTTTCTAATCCTATCACTGGGATAAAGCAGTAAAGTTCAGGGAAGAGATTTTGATCTAGAGGAATCAGTGGGAGTTTCATCGCTAACTTAGATAGTGACGGAATTTCACCCTATTTTCTTGGCAGGGCTTGTGTCTGCGTTAAGCCTGTATGAAAATGTAAAGCCTGGCTCCTGCTAGTCATACCTGAGTTTCAGTCTGGCTGAGGAAAGCCTGGAATTGAGTGAGCATCTCTTTGTTTCCCTCCCCATGAACAGTGTTGAGTTCCCTAGCAGGGTTTGGCATGCTTGGTGCGTTGCTCCTGTTCTTTGAATCCTTGGACACAACTTTTGTTTCTGCCTGTGTGTAATTACACAAATCCATTTGACTAAGTGCTTTGTTATTGAAGGATCTTAAGAGTCTACCACAACTGAGTCAATTGGGAGGAGGACAGTTTTATGAAATTGTACCCTGGGTTATAAAAGTGGCTGGTGAATATAGGTTAAAAACTTCGCTTCCTTTTTTCATGCATTTAGTAAATAATCACACAGAAATCACAGCCATGGTAGCGCTTCAGTGACATTTTCTTTATGGTTCAATAGTTAAAGATGAATCTCTTGGTTTTGCAAAGGAAAAGGAACTGGCAAGTGGAAGGTACAGAACCCTCTGTGTTCGCTTGGGTCACTGGCAACACACCTGGTGATCCTAATTCTGGTCACTCTCAGCTTCTCTTCTTACTCTCAAATCTCCTGGGTGGAATTACAAACTCTTGGTGTGGCACAGCTCATCGTGTCCTTTCTCAGGGTTTGTTAATCATGTGCCTCTTTACTGGCTGAGATCCACTCTTTGTCAGTGTCACTGATCAAACTCCCAGAGAGGAGAAACAGCAACTGAAACTCAGCCAAATAAGGAGAAAGCATTTCATGGAACAAGATATCAAAGGTGAAGAGACAAATGTAGGCAGGTGGCATCACTATAGAAAAAATCTGTCTGTTTGGGCAGGGACATGAAAGTCTTAAAATTCTCATGGGTAGACAGCACAGTTTTACACATCTTCAATCACATCTTCTGTCTAGGCAAACAAGGAATAATTTAATGTAAGAAGTTTCCACTAACTCTCTCTAGGTCTGGGTTCTCTTGTCCCCTTCTTCTGACCCCCATGTTAGTCCATGTCTCCTTCCATCAGAGGAGTCAAACCAAATTTCTTTTGAAAAAAAAATCTGAAAAAGATATGGAAAGCTCTGCAATGAGAAATTTCCATGTTAACTTGGTGTTTTCAGACCTCTGTTTCATACAGCCATAACCAATAGCCCATTCCATTTTGCATGGATTTTACTTAAGTGCAATTGAGCCATTATTAGCCATGCCAGGCTACAGATTAAAAAAAAAGAACCAATAGCATAGAATGGGAGAGCCAGAGCTAGGAAAGAAAAGTAAACTCCCAGAAACAGCACAAAAGCAACTTTTCTGCATTAAGAGCTTGTCACAGGAATGGAAAATCCATCCAGGAAGAACATTGATATGACTAGAGCTTAACCATTCCTGAACCAGTTAGCCCATGAACTTAGGGGGAAATGCAGCTTGCAGGATGTGAACTGGTGTTACAATCCTGCTGGGGCAAACTGGTCTAGGAGATTCCCAAATACACCCAAAAAAACTGCTTGAGACAGAACTTTGATTGGTGTGTCCATGGTGAAACTACTCCCCTATGAATCCACCGTGAGGGGGAAGGAAGCACCCAAGACTTGTAAATGCTCATGATCTAAAGGAACAACAGAAGTCCCAGGGTCTGATCTGCAAAAACTCACCAAGTTTTAGTAATAAATTACATAATTGGCATGGCTATGGCTATGTTAGTCCCTAAGCTGGCCTATCTATACCTGTCAGGGGGTTTGGGAGAAAGGGAAGGGAGAAAAGAAGAGAGGAGTCAAAGGGAGGGAGGGAGGGAGAGAAAGCAAGATTAAAAAAGAGAGAGAGCAAAAGAGATCAGCAGTCATGGTTCCAGTGTTGGTCCAGCTCATGTTGGTCTCATTCCTGGTTCAAGCCTTCATCCAGATGGGATTTCCAGGGTCCTAGGAGCACTGCCTGGGATTGAGGGAGCTCCTTTGCAAGGAGGGTTTTCCCTGCCCTGGAAACACATTTCTTGCCTTCTATGCAAATTTGTTGTCATGCACAATCTGCTCTTTCAGACCTTTCTGGAGATGGGTCAAAGGCATTGGGGCTCTTGAATGATCTTGATTCTGCCCTGCAGTCCAAGCTCCCTTCCTGGCTTCTTTGCTGCCCTTTTGGTGTCCTGTGTTGTGCTTCTTTCCAGGGACTAGAAAGAAGGATGTTTGTCCCAAAAAAATTCTGTTCTCCCTCTTCATGGGCCCCTTCTCCAGTCACAATTTCTCTTGTTATGTTGTTCCCAAGCAGTGCTGGGTCACTCGCAGCATCTCTTGTGTGTTTTTACCAAGGCTGACTCTATGGCCGTGCAGCTGTGGCTGTTTGAGACACACACACCATCCTCTCCTCTCCTGGGATCTCCACCTGTGCCCCTGCTGTGGGATGCTGAGCAAGCCCAGGACCACTCAGATCTCTTCAGGAGGCTAATAATAATTTTTTTTTATACACTGTCCTGACACAGGTGGACCTGACTGGTCATTCAATCAACACACCACCACCATTGGCTAATTAAGAAAACACCCTTTGGTAAACACCTTATGAGAAAACAACTATTCAAAACACCAGCTGCAAGATTGGTTTCATTCTTTCTCTCAGCCTTCTCAAAACTCCCCAGAACAATTCCTAGGAAAGTTTATCTGTTTCTGTCTCCCTGACCTGGGTGAGACCTGTGGTTGCTCTCCTGCAGCACTGCTCAGCCTTTGGTCTCTGTCCCCTTTCCCCTGGGACTGCTCTTGGTCTCTCTTTGTCTTCCCTTTGGGACAGTTCTTCCTCACTGTCACCTTGTCCTTGGGCCTGCTCTTGGTTGAGATTCTTTCCACTCTTCCTTAGCCTGGACAGGTGACACAAGTGAAAGAAACAACCATGCAGAGGGACCTGGCCAAGCTGGAGAAGTGGAACTTCAAGAACCCTGTGAGGTTCAACAAGTTCAAGGTCCTGCACCGTGGACAGGTCAATTAAAGTGCAGTAAGAATAATACAAATATGCATCTATCCAGGACACAAATAATGCACACACGTATCACAGGAACATGTTGAAATAGCACTTTGTACTTTTTCAAATCAAGAGTTCAATTTAGTTTCAGCTACCTCTCTGCTTTTTGACCTCCATGGAGCCACTGGGAGGAATCCATCTTGAGAATATACGTGCTCAATGAGATCCAATATCTATGTTTTCTGCCTGTGGCACTAGCCAGTAGCAAACCCTGAGAGTTTGGACATGAGAAAAAGGTGGTATTCCCTGGAATGCTCTCTTGATCTACTACATTTTAGGCTTCAGCCTCTTGTGGAGCCACAGTTGATGTTTTCATACTGAAAATGACCTGTGTTGTGGTCAGAAGAAGAGTTACCATGGAGAAACACATGGTTAACCTTGAGTGGTTCAAGTCAAGCCCTGCACAGCTGCAGGAAAATTTTCAAATCCATAATTTCAGTCTCAATCTACTCTGGCACATCAGTTCTTCAATGACTATTCCCTCACTCAGAAGATCCTTAGCGCGCAGATTGGAATGTTGCCCTCTAAGGGGGTATCTCTCCTAGAAATGATATGAAGTGGAAGATTGCTTTATTTGGACAATGATCCAAGCAGGGATTCATTGGACCAGATGGCTGGAGCTGTGCTAGACACTCCAGGGTCAGTAATTATGGGGCTGGATGAAGCTGCCAGTGCTGTCTGTAGATGTGTTTAATTTTTTCTAATGCATATGTCCACAGTAGGTTATGCAAATCACACCACTAAGCGCCTGTCATTCCCCATCAGCTCTGGGGAGAGCAACTTATGAGGTAATTACACAGATAATAGGAATGATGCTGCCATAGACAGAACCCCCCAATGTCCAAAATGTGGACACTGCTGCACTCTTTCCAATTACAAAAAAACCCAGGGTAGTGGAAATCAAATTTTTGATTCCACCAAATATAACTTCTGTTACTGTTACACCTTCTTAACCTCATCAAAAAAAAAAAAAAAAGATTTTCTGCATTTAGTTATATTGTGCCAGGTATTATGTCTAACAAAGTTGGGGTTTTTTTTGTGTACTTTTCTAAGCTTGCAGTAGTTTAGGCTGTCTTGAGAAGAGGGAGTTTTATAGTCAGTCTTCAAACAAGATTATTTTTTCCCACTTTTATTTTGAGACTACTGTTGAAAATATAACATTTTAACATACCTTCTGGCATCATTCATAAAGATTTAGTTTTATGCATAGAGTGAATATCGAGCTACACTTCAAGAAAAATTGTAATAATGCTTTCTCACTTACAGAAATAATAGAAAGAAGAAAATAAGATTGAAGTAAAACAGTCAAGGGGAACAAATACTTTTCAAAGTGTATATTCAAACAAAAAGTAATGAGTTCAGCTAACTGGCCTCCTTTAGGGCTAGTCAAAGTTTCTTGAGCTAAAATGATCCCCTAAAAAAAGTCAGTAACTACTAAATAAAGTTATATAATAAAGATGAAACCAGTTAATGCCTTTGGTGTAAAAGAGGTCATCACTATAGAAAAAAAACCCAAAAACCCAAAAAACCCCCACATATCTAACATATGCTTCCTGGTATTTTTCCATCCTCTAGGATTTCCAATCAATATTGTGCTATGTCACTGATGTGCCATAAAATGTCATAATTTTATTGATCTAATGTCGGGTCGATGGTGTAAGAAAGATTTGAAATGACAACTGGAGTAGAGGGATTGTTAAATTTAAACTGATATGTTTGCCTTCCTGTCAAAACAGTGCACGATCCTTCAGCTCATCAGCCTCCTGCCTGAGCCAAGCTGACTTCAAACAGCAACGCTGCCATCAATGTTTTTGGAAACAAGCTCTATTGTTCCTTTGAGGCTTTTGGTTCTGTTTTCTCCCTGTCACGCTCTCTTCAAATCTAAATATCAGGTTATGAAGATACTTATTTCACCTCAGCATGGCCTTTGAGCATGTTGATGTTCCTAATCTGCAGTTTAGCTCACACAGCAAATAAACTGGACAGGTAAAGCTGCTAAGGAGGTTTCATTTGCGTAGAGTTTGAGTTAAATTTTTCTATCAGTTGGTAAGAAATTAATCACATTTATATGGTATTTGCTTGTGATCATCTAGAAATGTTCTACATAGCAGAGGTCTCTGTTCTCTTTGAGTTTCTCTATTCTGCTCCCCCAAAAAGGTATTTTCTCAGATACATTGGTTGGATTGCCCTCTATAATCTGCTTTGTGGAAAAATCATCCTCAGAAGCCTGCCAATGGTGCAAAAAGGTGTAAACTCTTGTGTCAGCCAATAGCAAAAGAAGCTGAGAAAGCACAGTTTATTTCCCATTTTAATTTTGCCTTCAAATATCATAGGAAGAAAGAATGGAAAATACATGTCTTCATTTTGACATTTTTACTGAAGTGTTTTCATTAGTATTTAAAAATAGTTTTATCTGAAAATACATCAACACTCATTTTTAAAAGACATCCAAGGAGAAAATATTTAACTTTGTCTGGAAAAACTGTTCAAACTTACTTTAAATTTGCTAAGAAAACAAAGGAAAAAAAATTATCAGCTTAACTCATATATTGTTTATTTTTTCAAGGCAACTAGTAAAAAAGAAAAATCTACACACATTTGTCATATGCTTGAGATAATTATAAACTCACTCAGGCTGCTCCTCTTTAGCTTAACACAATCTTTGAGAACATCAACCTCATTAGATTATTTCTTTCACCAAGGCATCTCTATGGTCTTTATAAACCAGTTCACCCTGTTAATGAACTACAAAAAATAACTTTTCTAGAGAACAACCATCACATTTCAGGCTTGAAGTACAGAAAAACACTTTGGAGTGCAGAAAATAGTCACCAGACTATTTGGTGAGAAGTTGTACTTCTGATTATTTCTTCCTTTCTATGAAGTTCACCTGGCAGATTTTCCTGTGTCCAGCAATGTGGCTGAGCTTTAAGTTTTCCCTCTAATGTGATACCAAAATAATCCAGAAACATGGGGGCAAAATAAGTTTGGATTTCTTAGGAGCAAGAAAACCCGTTCTTCTGTTAAATGAAAGCGTGGAAAAGGAATTAAATACCTGTGTTTTTGTGGATTGTCCAGAGTGAGAACAGAATCACAGAATCACAGACTGATTTGGGTTGGAAGGGAGCATAAAAATCATCTTGTTCTAAACCCTTTCCATAGTCAGGGGCAACTTTAACTAGATCAGGTTGCTTCAAACCCCATCCAACCCAGCCTTGAACACTTCCAGGCATGGGTCAGAAGCTTCTTCTGAAATTATCTTTTTTATTCCTTAATTTTCAAATGAAATAGTAAAAAAAAGACTCGAGGGCAGTATTGATTGAAAGTGTTTTTTAATAACTTGAAATGAGAGGGAAAAAACTGCCTATTTCCAGGCAGTAATAATTTTGAATAGATGCAAGAACCAGTGCAGGAACTGGTTCTAAGAGGCTTCAGAGAACAAGGTTATCCTGTGCCAGCAGCTCTCACTGTGGGCACGTGTGAGAGACAGGGAAGTAAAAGCAGCCTTGCATACCCCACAGGGGCATAATTAATGTCATTTTCCATCAGGGAGCAGCTGGCACAGGGAGCTGTTCTCTCATCTGAGATGCTGTGGCTGTTTCCCCTCCTGTGTGTGTCCCTGTGCTCTGGTTGATCCAACACAGCTCCCACTCCTGGGTGAGGAAGCAAGGAGCACCCTGGCTGATAACGGACGTGATATGTGAGAATCTGACATTGAGGGGCTTGTGATAGGACTGCAGCAGGAATTTGGATGAGTTTTGGAAGAGAAGTGACTCTTCTCTGTACTTGCAACGACCCTTTAACTTCCAAAGCTGTAAATTAATGTTTCCAAGTCTTATTTTTGGAGGAATACTTGACAGTGTGCCGGAATTATGACTTACATCCAGCAGCACCTCATCTCTCCTACGTGAGAATTGGGAAAGTTTGTGTCTTAGCGGGGTGTGTGCTGTATTTCTGTTTGAAAGAGATCTTGCTGTTATTTATAACATTGAAAGCCTAGAACAAAAATAGACCAAATAAATCACTTATACGAAACCAAATAAATCACTTATATAAAAGTCTTTTGATGTATTATATAAGGGCTTTTCCTCAATTTCTAATTCTAAAACTAGAGGCACATGTACTTGTACTCTTTTATTTTGTTTCTAGTTTTCCCCAGTCACTCCCTGTTTTCATGATATATTTTCCAAAGGCTTGTGATGACAGGCACTTATAGCAAGAGCATTACTCATCCAAGAAAACAAAGCTTGGCTGAAATCTCCTACAAAGTCCCTCTGCATATGGACTCAGTTCTAGAAGCAGCAAAATGAGAATGAGAAGTAGATAACAACAATTAGAAATGTGGTGAAAAATCTTGAGGCAGCACTCAGACTTCAGTTTTCAGCTATAAACAAAAATATCAGCAGAGAAAATATGAGTGCATGCATTTGGGGGAAAAACATCCAAAACCAGACCATCCCTGGAATAAAGAGGAATGGGGTCAAAATAAGAGAGGGGATATGGAAGGTGTTTGCCAGGATAGAGAAAGAGTGAGAATGAATTAACTGTGCAGGGAGCTTGTTTCACCCAGGAGATGGGACAAAATAAACCTGAGGAATAGAAAATGCTGTATTTTGTACAACTGGCAGAGCTGAAGAGGATTCGTCCCAACCCAGCAGTGTGAAGCCCTTTCTGAGTTAGGAGCTCTGGGAAGCAGGTCCAGTCTGTCAGGAAGGACCCAGAGTGGGATTCACAGTGGACAGAGCCACAGGGACACAGGGACACAGGGACACAGAGGGACTTTGTGACTTTGTGGTCAAGGCTGGGTGAGCAGATTGCTGGGGACAAATGAAGAATGGTGGATGCTGTGCCAGAAGAGGGGACAGAAGGTACAAGAAGGAGAATGGCTGGAGGAAGATTTCAGGAGGAGATTCAGGCCATGGTCTCAGTTGGCTGGTTCACAACCCAAACCCGCCAGTCAGGTGTTGTCTGTGCTCCTGCTGTAAACTTTTTCTGAACAGTAAATCCTTGCTGAGACACTCTGCCCAATATTGCAGCAGAGAATTAATTAGTAGAAAATTATGGGATGTGTAACAACTCAGCCTTAAAATAAGTCCCATTGCTATTTTAACAGGAAAATCAAAAAGGATTCCATCCAGTAAGATCAAAGATCCACTAAATCCAGTGTCCTGTCTCTGGCAGTACTGGATGTGTAGGAGGAGCAGACCCCTCACTTGGTGACACAGCAGTATGCAGACCTTCATTCAGTTGCCCCTACAAAGAGGTGCTTTGGTTTTTAAGGTTCCTGCTTGGCCCTTGACTGCTGCTACAGAAATCACAGGCACGTGGGAGCCATCCAGATACACAACACTGCAGGTGCCTGTGTGTGGAAATGGAACTGAGACTCTGAGCTCTTTCAACTCAGCTGACAGGACCTTCCCTGATAGCAGTGAGCATCTGAGGGGGCTGGTTCAGATGGAGACTCCACAGAGCATCAGAAACAGGTCAGGATTGTGTACCTGTGAACATTTTATTCACTGCTGTTTATTATTATCCAGGAGTTTCTGTCTCAAGCAGAAATTCAATGCCAGTGAACCTCACAAGTCATCATCATCTTGGGCACAATTGAGTTAGCTTGACTTAATGAGTTGGGTCTCATCAGCTGTTCTGTGCTAATTGAGTGCCTGCATGCAGCCTGCACAAATGAAATGCATTAGCCTAAGGGTATGGGACAGGGATTTAAGACTCTGTATCTTATTTTGCATTTGGGAAAAAAACAAAAATGCAGAAAGGTGAGATACTGCAGCACCTCTGATGAGAACCTATCACTTACTAAGCCAAGGTTGCCCACTCCTACTGGATTATGGATGTGTCTCATTCTTTCAGGGGAGCACATTCCTTTAATTTTTTAAAACAAATGAATCTTTGAAAATTTATTCAAAGCAGGTTTGTGGCCCTTTGTATCTTTCTAACGCAGAGAATGTCTATCCCTGTGTGCACTGTACCCTCAGGAATAAATAAATGACTTACACGTTTGTAGGATTAAGGCTTTGGAGCACATTTCTGAAAGAATGAATGTCAAATTGCTTTGATGGTTCATGTAAACATGAGAGTTATATTAAAAAAAAACCTTCGAAGTTGTTAAACCAGATACATCCCTTCTATTCCTTCAACATGAATGTGATCAGTTCAAACAAAAAACCAAAACCAGTTTAAACCCAACATGTAGATTAAAGGCTAAGGAATCCTTACAGAGATGAACTTGGTGCTTCTGCATTTAAAGCTTATGGCAAAGCAAATAGGGAGAGTTCTACTTTTTGCCTGTGTTTTCCTTGGTGCCTGCCTGTCCACCCCCTTTGTCACTCTTCCACCTTAACTGCTGGTGAATAACCAAGTCCTGCAATGCAGAATTGCCTGGTTTGAGTCTTATCAGATGTATGAGAGTTCAAAGGATGTATTATACTGAAAATGATTGCCATTAATGTGAAGAAGAATAAATAGAAATTTATTGTAAATTCAGGTCCACCAATGAGGGGAGAGAATGATGCATTTGACTCCATGTTCTCAGAAGGCTAATTTATTACTTTATTATACTATATTATATGAAAGAATACTATACTAAAGAATACAAAAAAGATACTTACAGAAGGCTAAAAAGATAATAATGAAAACTCCTGACTCTCTCCAAAGCCCTGACACAGCTTGGCCCTGATTGGCCAAAGAGTGCAAACAACTCCCAGCAGAATGCAATGGAACAATCACCTGTGGGTGAACAATCTCCAAACACATTCCACATGAGCACAACACAGGAGAAGCAAATGAGATAAGAATTGTTTTCCTTTTCTTTTAGGCCATTCAACTTCCCAGGAGAAAAACCCTAGGCAAAGGAATTTTTCCAGAGAATGTGAATGCCACAGAAATTGAGCTGCTTTGCACGTGCTATGACAGGTACATACGATGAGATCTGCAGGACATGCCTTGGTACATGGCTCTGGCACTACCTGATGCCAGTCCCAGATGCTTGTGAGGAAAACATAATAAAAGCTGTGGAAACAAGATGACCATGACAAGGAACATAGGGAAACATTCCTACACCTACCTGTTATGCAGAAGTTTGATTTTGAGCTGGAATGTGAGAGATTGCTTCCCTTTTAAAGCATTTTCATATCCTTATTATAAGCACTGACATTCACCTTTTTCCAAATAAACATTCACTTTCCTTATCTTTGCTTGCATGATTCTACAATGTTCAAGTTTTAAAAGCATTCAGTATTTTAAAAAGGCAGGAGGAAAACAGGAGGTCAAAAGACAATAGCAAAAGAAATATTTAATGAACATTCTAACCCATGGGCTACTGCTTGTTGTATTTAAGAGCATACAGATATTTTCTAATACTGCAATGTATAAGATATTTTCTAATACTGCAATGTATACCATGTAAGTTTTGTTTAATAAACATTTGTGTCAAAAATAATTTTAGTTTATTTACAAAACATCATCTTGCAGAAACTTATTGGCCAGCATAGAAAAAATGTATTATAGGAGAAATATGCTGCTCTACTCAGAAAATGGTAATGCATATTTATTTAGAATATGTGCTGGGAATAGTATTCATTTTGGAAAGTTACTTCTAGATTTTGACATCTTCAGAGTGTGTGTGTGTAGATTATTTTTATTTTTGATCCAACATTTCTAAATCAATGACCACTGAACATCTTAAAAAATTATTTTAATGGAAATATTTATGTGCATGTCTTATGTCTACGTAATTTACCTGGAAAATGAAAGTTTTGACCAGCACTAATGGAGTTAAATTTTAGAAGCCAGAGATTTCCCTGAAGTTCTATGAAGTAAAGGACGAAAGAGTAATGTTCTGAGTGGCATTATAAAATAATTAAATAATCAGGTTGCTCAAGATTATTGATATATAAAATAATAATAAATAAGTAAATAAACAGGTTGCTCTAAGGTTACGAAGGAATGAGACAGTTAAAAACCCAACAATATGGAAACAAAGACTGAGCATAGAGCCAAGGCTTGTTTCCTGGGTTGGATATTCAATAGACCAATACAATATAGAATGGAATAATTCAAATACAATTATTTAATTAATTTGTATTCAAATACAAATTTAATTATTTAATTAAATGTTTAATTTTAAACATTTACTCACAGCACTTAGCATCCTGTGATCTCTTCCCATAAGAAATTCAGGCAACAAAATCAACTATTAAATACATCAACTATTGAGTTCAGTCTACCTCTGCCAGACTGACATAAGGTTAAATTAGTTATTTGCATATTCTGTCAGTATGAAGCACTCAAGCAAATCACATATAGAGAGAGGCTGATGCTTCTGAGAAACAGATTAATTGAAAATGCCAATTAAAAAAAAAAAAATTGAAATATTCAATCTAATGAAGTTGGGAGGAAATGCTTGGAAAACACAAATCTTTCCCCTTATTGTGGCTGAAATGTGAGAAGTAAATCAATGTAGGAAGAAAGTCTGGACACACATCGGGGTCCTTTACGAGGGGTTATTGTAGAGCAGAAAAAGCAGCAGTACTTCCAGAAGGAATCAATATTTCCTGCAGTGCCGCTGTCTATTACAGCGACCTGTGTGGGTCGCTGCTGGTGATAGAGAGACGGTGAATCTTGTTTCTTGAATCAGAAGGCTGAATTTATTAATATATGATATAATACATTATAGTTATACTAAAAGAATATAGAGAGAGGTTCACAGAGCTGCTAGCTAAGCTAAGAAAAGATAGAAAAGAATCCACAACAAAGTTGTGTCCAGGAACTCAGTCCCCTAGCTTGCACTGATGATTGGCCCTTAATTATAAACATAGAAAATGAGCCAATCAAGGTGAATCCTGTTGCATTCCACAGCAGCTGATAATAATTGTTTACCTTCTCTTCGGGGGCCTCTGGCCTCCCGAAGACGCAGAAATCTGAAAGAAAGGATTTCTGTGGAGAAATGTCTGCGACAGCTGTCTGTCCCAGCCCTGCCTGTGGACTGTGCAGTTGTGTGTGCAGGCACACGCGGGAGCTGGGCGCTGTGCTCAGCAGTGCAAGATTCATGAGGCCAGTGGTACATACAGGGCAAAAGCAGCTTGATTTTGTAGCCCAGTCATGCAGCGACTCCCATGGGGTTCTGATGTTGTTCCTGATGTTGTTCACATGTTTTATTCAAAGACTATTTAATTCAGTGTTGGTAAAAGAGTTTGACACTGCCGTCCCCAGAAAGGGAGCACTAGCTGTGAGCTTCCAGAGTTACTCTGGTTTTGTCTGGAAACTCTTCATCTTTTCTCCTTTAATTTTGGTTTTTTAGTAGCAGTGCGGTAAAGGAGGGATGAAAAGTGTCTTTGGTCCAACCTGATGCCTGTACTGGTGTGTTCTCCTTGCTGGGAGAAGTCGTGCTTTCAATTGTTTACTGCCTCAAGGAAATTTAACTTTTCAGGATTTGAAAAAATAACTTAGTCTTTAACTTTTAATTTTTAACATGATCTGGATTTTCATCTTAATAAGGCTGGTTTGTGGTCTGAAATCAATACAGAGTTAACTGGGTCAATGTGGGAGGAAAAAGGAATCTTTCAGCTCCCCAGGTCAGTATCGATGCTGACTGTGGTGTGGGCTCCAGCTCATGGGATTCAGATGCCAAAGTTTCCTCCTCTCCTCCACAGAGCACTTAACTGTGATGGTTTATTTTTGCCATGTGCTTGACTGCACTAGAAAGGTCTGGATGAACCAGTTATCCTCCTTGGAGCTGTGTTGCTTGTGGTTTTCTTTGCAATATTTTGCAGCTTTCCTCTTGCTTCTGTATGAAGAGAGTTTCCTCGCAGGGAAAACTGAGTCCAGGCATGCAGAAAAATACATCTTTAACCATCAAATATATTAAAATATAACTCAAATCAAGGACAGGTTTTCCTCTCAAATACTCTTTCTCATGCTAGGAGGGATATCAGGGAACAGGACTTTTGTCCCTAGTTCTCTTTCCAGCCTTTGGGACTCCCTGCATTTGGCATTCCCTTCATCTCCCATCTTTCTCTCAGGCAGTCCCCAGTTATTACAGCGACCTGTGTGGGCCGCTGCTGGTGAGAGAGAGACGGTGAATCTTGTATCTTGATCAGAAGGCTTGATTTATTAATATATGATATAATACATTATAGTTATACTAAAAGAATATAGAAGAGAGGTTTGCAGAGCAGCTAGCTAAGCTAAGAAGAGATAGAAAAGAATCCACAACAAAGTTGTGTCCAGGGACTCAGTCCCCTAGCTTGCATTGATGATTGGCCCTTAATTATAAACATAGAAAATGAGCCAATCAAGGTGAATCCTGTTGCATTCCCCAGCAGCTGATAATAATTGTTTACCTTCTCTTCGGGGGCCTCTGGCCTCCCGAAGACGCAGAAATCTGGAAAAAAGGATTTCTGTGGAGAAATGTCTGCGACACCCAGTCTCCCATATCTTCCTTTAGGCTTTTTCTCCTTCATTGACTTTTTTTTTTAATCCAAAAATCAACCTTGTTCTGTGTGCTGCTGTACTTAACTTTAGCAACAGATTATCATTAAACCCAGACTAGAATTTTTTCAGGGCAGTATTTCCCTGTACATGGTTCTTCATGGTGCCATCCTGCATTACCAGTTTGCATGACTAACAATTTGAATTATTAATAAAACAGTATTGTTTATATCACTTATTTCACTCTATTTCAATATCTCCATATGGCTTTTTAACTTCATTCTCTGGTAAAACAACCCATCTCCTTTTGGAAGATTTTCTATTTTCCATTCTCATTCATCATGATTTAGCCCTAGTTATTTTGAACATATATATTCTCAAGTAAACTATCTATAATAAGAGTTGGCAGCCCCATTTAATTTTTATTTCAGAGCAGGGTCACTGTCAGCCACACTCTGGGTCAGCTCTGATACACTGAAAATGACAACTACAACAAGGAAAGCTGTCATGATCCAACAGAGATACTATTAATGATTCAATTATAAAAACCAGGAAGAATTTAATGAGCAGAAGGGATGTGGTAAATAGGGAGACTGTAAATTAAAAAAAAAAATAAAAAAGAGAATGTTTGTATGCACTGTAAGGAACTAAACTGATTAAAACACCAAAAATGCCTGAAAAGGAGCAAATGAGTTTGGACAGCTTGGCTAACAGTACAGTCTTATTCCATATACACTGTAGATATTGAGGAACAAATTGGTATTTTGAAGTATGGCAGCACAGAATTAAAATTGAAAAACAGCAGAATAACATCAATGTTATGCAATTACTGTGTGTCTGTGGTGGGGAAAGCAGAGTCTGGAGAGAGTTTGGGGAGCCAAACTGCCCAAGTGTAAAAAGTTTTCAGACATAATTGAACTCCTCTGGAAAGCTGAAAGTAGAAAGACACATATTCTAGAGACAATTGTACATGCAGACAAAGAGAAAAGTAATTGTTCTCTATATCTGTGAACAGAGAGCAGGAAAGAATGCAAACATTTCAAGAGTCTATCACTAATAGGAATAAAGTTCCTCCAAACTTCAGGATGCAGTATTTTTCTAAATAATTTCTGTACTGTTCCAAGAGGAAACAGGGAGCTTCCCTTTCCCCTGCATCCACAATGGGCCTGTTTGTTTCCATTCCTTCATGACCATGGACAGCACAAGTTTTTCTCTAAAACAGAATTAATTCAAAGTCTATTGACCAATGCTGTGAGTGAGGGTTGCTGTTCACAACCTGTAAGGAAGAGATTGAACAAAAATTTTATTTACTAGTGAATTCTTCCTTCCTTTCTGTGGCTATGTCAGAATACGTTGTCCAGAATTACATAAACTGATTTTTTATGTTGTTTGGACACAGATTTCTCAGAAAATCTTTAGAAGTTATGTTCAACTCCAGCCATGAATGTAATATGAGATTTAAAACCAAATCAATTTCTCTTAGGAAGGAGAAGAAAACTCCTCAAGTACTGGCACCAGCAGCAAAATAAAAATTTCTTTTTTTATCAGAAAAGAGAAATATGGAGGGAAGAGATGTCACAACAATTAAAGTGTTTGCATTTGTGTGTGGATAGATAGATAGACAGATAGATAGATAGATAGATAGATAGATAGATAGACAGATAGATTAAAGTTATATATAAGAATACATTGAAAAAACAGCTTGGATTTGAATGTTCAAATTCCATGAAGATAGTTTCCATCAGGAAGTTTTTTTCATCTATCCTAGACGTCCACCATCCAAAGAAAAAACATTGGTTTGGCACATTTCATTAGCATATATGTGATTAAATACCTTAGAAAAAGTTTTGGCCTAGACATGAGCAGATACAGTAATTAAATATGCTGGGGCAGATTCAAATGGAAAAGTCTGAATTTAGAATCCAGGAAAGGGGAAGAAATGGATGTAGTGTTAAATGCTGGGGTTTTTTTGCATATAGTTGTCTAGGGATGCACCAAAAAAATCCAACAGAGATATTTAAGTTAATGTTTCACCTCAAAATAAAGATAACTAAATAAAATTCTGAGGCCAGCCTTGCACAGCTGCTGTTTGAAAAAAGTGTAGTGGTGTAGGAGCTGTTCCCTTAAATAAAATTTCTTTATGAAGAAATTGTACAGATGGATGCTTATGTGAAGCTGAAGAGGGGAGTGGAATACAAGACAAAGTCTTGACAGGGTTTTGTAAAACCAGGTGTAAATAAGGCAAAACTCACCAGAAGAGCAGAGTTACCCCACAAGGACTGAAGCAAGCAAACAAGATGTCCTGTTCTGAGGGACGTAGGAGGGAGAGCCTGAAGAAATCATCCTTCATACCATGTTGTGGCAGAGACAGAAACATTATGGTTTTATTCATGCTTTTAAACCCTTTAGGGATTTCTCTTTTTATCTCTTTTAGAGGATACTCTCTCCAGGCTTTGCAATGTATCTTTATGTTTTCTGATTCTTCTTTATGAATCAACTAAGGGTTAGCCTGTATTTTATTTTCCACCAACAATGCTTGTGTATTTGAGAAAATATGTTTCCAATCCATAATAGTCAGGGCAGTCTCAAAATTATAAAGCACGAGTGAGCTAAGGCTAAAGGCAAAAGAACTTGCAAAAATTACAGCTTTCAGTCTAGATCTGGAATTTATGAAAATCAGGAGAACTTCATTTATTGCCACACTGCAATGTCTAACTCTGGGACACGCCTCCCACATTCTGTGTTCTAAGGTTAAGTCAATGCTGACTTTTATACCAGCTAATCAGATGTTACTTCATCCTTAATTTGAATTTATATTCCTTTTAAATGGAAAGAAGGAGTATGGACAGAATCAGTGAGGGCTTCAGGCAGAGCAGAGGTTTTTCCTGTTGCCTACCCCTCATACCTGCTTACACACATCTTCTGTCAGCCAAATTGCTTCTTCATGTTTATATTTTTCATAAATTTATCTCATGAGTTTGATCCACTGGCCAGTTACCTTAATATCAAGTCTAGAAAGATGAATGTAGTTATTTGGAGACATTTTAGAAAAATATGTTAAATTACATCTTTTTAAATGGACACATATAAACCCTTTCCTGCAGAAGATATAAAGTGTCCTCATAAATATCAATACTGGTATTGACACTGTGTGCTCAGCAACTGAAAATCAGGCCTCTGGAAACACCTTTGTTGGAAATACTCCAAAAAGAAGCATTTACCAGGGAAATGGTTTTTCTTAATGGGGAAAAAGCCCTCAGAAGTATTGGTACATCCTTCTACATTCAATTGGTACATTGGTACATTGAATTCCTCTACTGATGAAATAGATTCTTCCTTTGGTGGCACAATAAAATCCAAGGTTGTCTGATAAAGTTAATGCAATAAATATGGATACAGGGAGGAAAGAGGAGAGATGAGGGATGGAGTAAGAATAGATGAAGTTCAATTTCATGAATACCAATATATTTGTATATCCACATATCTCTACCAAATAGAAATATAAAATGGAATGAGTTTTGCATTTTGTTGAGTCTACTGGGGAAAAAGACTTAACCGCATTAAGCATTAAAACAAGAATGAAATTAGGGGATTTTTCACAGTGCCAAGGCTGAGAGAGCTACAGGACACAAAATACCACCTGCTGGAAACATCATTATAGCAAGGTTTTAGTGACTAAGGGGCTAAAGAGTGAAACAGCCCTCAGACATCCTTCAGGGGTGGGAAAAAGGACAGGGAATGCCCTAAGCCCCCATTTAATGTAAATTCTGGAATTCCAAACATCCCCTCAGAATCACAGAAGCAATCAGGGTGGAAAAGACCTCTGAGATCATTGAGGTCACCCAACACCACCATGGCACTGAATGCCACATCCAGTCTTTTCTTAAACCTCTCCACAAATGGTGACTCCACCACTTCCCTGGACAGACCATCCCAATGTGAAGAAATTAATTCTGATGTCCAACCTAAACCTCCCCGCTGCAGCTTAAGGCTCTGTCCCGTTATCCCATCACTGATTGAAGGAAGCAGAGCCCAGCTCCCACCCCTAGATTTTGTATCTGCAGAGCACCTTTCAGCTGTAAATCACAGGACTGATTTTACTCAGGTCACATGCTCTGTCCCTGAGCTGTGATGTCTCTACGTACTGTGAATCTTGTTATCTCCAGGCTGATACATTCACAGTCACCTGCATGTGTGTCTCTGTGTGAGCTACTTCTTTCTGGCTAAACACAATCAGGAAAAATAGAAATTTCTACTAATCCCATCTCTGTGGGACCACAGAAACCCCTGACATTTGTCTGTAAGCTCTATTGTACACCTGGCCAGAACAATTGAGATTCACCAGACTTTGTGTGGGCCTGCTGTGTCCCCTCAGGACAGTCAGGGTGTGTCACTGACCTCTTCAGGTGTCAGCCAAACTTGAGTCTTGGAGCTCAAGGCAGGGCTGGACATCTCATCCGCATCCCACAGCACCACTAATACTTTGTGATACAATAATACATTGTCTTATCTCTTGCACAAAATCTTTCCTTGTTCTAGGAAACTTGGCCTTAGTCATAAAGATAACAGGCAAGTCAGTGTCTCTGCTGATTGTCGATATTTATTAGATTTTGCAGAAACACACACTAAATTTTATCCTCCATAGGCCCAGGCTCAACTTAATCAAAGTTTAGCACGATCTCAAGGCTCCCTTCTGATTCTGTCAGTCAGTGAAATCTTTTTTATCTGACTTCTTCCAGTCTTTTGCTCTGTTCCATGATTGGTCTGGGCAGGATAAGGGCTGGGTCAAATGCTTGGGGGGTTTCTGGGGCAAATGCCTGGGGGGGGGGGTTTCTGGGGCAAATGCTTGGGGGCATTTCTGGGGCAAAAGCCTCGGGAGGGTTTCTGGGGCAAAAGCCTCGGGAGGGCTTCTGGGGCAAAGGCTTGGGAGGAGTTTCTGGGGCAAATGCTTGGGAGGAGTTTCTGGGGCAAAGGCTTGGGAGGGGTTTCTGGGGCAAAGGCCCAGAGGGTGTTTCTGGGGCAAATACCTGGCGGGGCGTTTCTGGGGGAAATGCCTGAGGGGGTTTTCTGGGGCAAAGGCCTGGGGCGAGGTTTCTGGGGCAAATGCCTCGGGGTGTTTTCTGGGGCAAATGCCTGTAGAGGTTTCTAAGGCAAAGCAAGAGGTCTAATCCCCTCAGGGCCAGGGAGGGCTCTGTTACTAGGGATGGGTCAGATGGGCTCAGGGCTCTCTGTGGTGGCATTGGGGTTTGTCTGCTTTGCCAAGGGACCCTGTGGGAGCTCCTATGGGTCTGTTGGCATTCATTGTTGTGATGTCCAGAACTCACCGAGTGGGGATGGAGTCTGGGGCTTGTCAATCTCGTGATGTGGCTCTGGTGGCTGTGACATCGCAGAGAGCAGGTCACAGTGGGAGCCAACACCAGGCAGCTCGTGCCCCATGCTCCCTCTCCCTGCTGGCCCCCTTTCCCCCCACCTGTCACAGGCCATGGCTGCTGCGATCGGGCTCCTGGTGGCCATGCTGGCCACACTGCCCAGGCTGACACGCGACCCGCAGGCCGACACGGCCACGGCACAGCAGATGCAGCAGAGAAAGGAGTTCCTCCACCAGGAGATGACACGGCTGTGGCAGGAGGTTGAGCAGATGACATCCCTGGAAGGAGCCCTTGTCCATTATGTGTTTAAGAACTGGTTGTTTTGGGCCACGGCAGCGGCCATGCTGGCGGAGGTCTGCTGGCTGGCCTGGCAAAGGAAGCTTGCCTTCAGCAGCAAGGGTGACAACAAGAGGAAACGAAACCTCAACAGAGCATGCAGTGCTGCCAGGCTTTTGGCTCAATCCACCCCACTACCAGTGCAGGACCTGCCTGAGCCGTGCAGGAATCTGAAGCAGCTGGTGCGAGACCTCCTGTATGTCAGCCGAGAGTTTTCCAGGAGGACTTTCATGCCACAGATTTACCCAGACAGAGGAATGGATGGCAGCCATGAATGCTGGAGTATCTTTGAGCACAGAATCTTCTACCAGATGCTCGTGTTCCTGAGGCCACCCCCTGGTCACTCTTTCATCCTGGAGCCTGACACAGTGAGGCAGCACCCCGAGAGGTGCTCTGACATCCGTGTGGTGCTGGAGTGCACGTGCTCCATGGAGCGCGTGTTGGGATATTCCTTGTGCTTTGTCCATCGCCGGGGCAAGGTGCTGCGGGATCACAAATCACTGGTCCTAGAAACCCTCTGCACAGGCTTCTACTTGAACGTGGAGCAAATCTCCAGCTGGGTGCAAAACTTGCTCTGCTCATCCTGGCTGCGTTTGCCGCAGTGGCCGCGCCGGCGTATGACGCCGCTGCCCTGCTCCCGCTCCTGCAAGTTCCTGGTGAGCAGCCCCTCCAAGGAGCAGAGCTGCACTGAGATGTTCTTTGCAGTGCATGAAGGCAGAACAGGCAACTTCGTAGTCCTGGAGTAGGCAGCAGCTTCCCCGTGGATCATCTCCAGTGCCATCGTGCAGCTCGTGCAGGACAAGCCTCTTTTGCAGCATGGGAAGGACAGGTCCTGCTGGCCACCCTGATGGTCTGTGACAGGGTGCCTCACATGGGGAAGTGAGGGAAGGGCTGTGCATCTGGTCTGCCTAAACTCTAATAAAGGAGAAAAATTTAAGATTTTTTTTTCCTTTTGAGAAAGGCAAGAATTTTAGCATTTTTATGGAACATTTAAAATGCAGTGACTTGTTGTCACCAATTGTTGCAGTGTTGTTGAGGGTACCCACGACGAGGTGAGAGATGAGAATTGACTCCAATTAATTGATCCAATTGATCAATAAGTCAGAAGGCTGATTTATTTTTTTATGAAATTATATTATATTAAAAGAAAATGATATACTAAAACTACACAAAAGAAAGAGAAAGGAGACATCAGAAGGCTGGAAAAGAATGAATAATGAAAACTCATGACAGACTCAGACAGTCTGACACAGTTGACTGTGATTGGACATTAAATTAAAACAATTCACATGCTGGGTAAACAATTCTCCAAATCACATTAAAAAGTAGCAAAACATGGAGAAGCTGAAGCTTCCCAGCTTCTCAGGAGAAAAAATCCTGGCAAAGTGATTTTTCATAAAATATCACAGTGACTTCTCTGCATCAAACTGGTTTATAACTGCCAAAATAAACCACTAATTAACAAACAGTTAAATGCTGGTTGAGATTCTCCTTCAGTTCAACACAAAAATGGAATTCTGCTTTGTAGTGTCATAATATTTCCAGCTTCTGTTTTATTTACTTCCTAACTTTATAAAAACTTTCAGGTGACTTTGCCCATACATAGGGAATAAGGGAATACCTCAAATAAAGCACATAAATCCCTGAATACTTGTTTCACACATTAGTCTAGACTCAAACAGTAAGCAGAATAATCCATGCCTGAAGGACTGGAAGCTGAAAGATCCCTGCATTTCTTCCCCTGTGCTGATGGGCAAAGGGACTTTTACCACAGGCATCATAATACAGCTGGGGGGCAACATAATGCACTTGAGCTGGGGCTTAAATGCCCAGTTGAAGTCTTGTCTATGAAGCATCTGGTTGTTCTCTAAGTGAATTAATGCATAATTTCATCCATTGTAAAGAATAATAAAGCTCAGCCCTTGCAGAGTGAGTTAGGGGGTTACACCTGCTGGTAGCACTGGCACATCTACATATTCATGGTGAGTTCAGAGTGGAACATTCATGTAATGTCCTCACATTGCATGAGGAGCAAGCTGCCTGTCTGAAGGGATATAAATGCCTGGAGAAATTCTGCAATAAAAGTCACAGTGCAGGTTTTGGAATACCGGGCAGGATATCTCCTGAAACAAATCACAGCAGACAGATTTTCAATACCTACTGCTCTGGACAAACCTAAAATAGCATTGTTGTGAAGTTTAAGTTCATCATTTGTCAAGCCCAGTGTTCCTATAGCGGCTGGTGCAGTGCAGTTCAGATTGTGGAATCAGTGTGAGCCACAAGTTTGGTGCAGAACTGGAAATTACCATACAGGAGAGCTGCTTGTGGCTCAACACTGCCCGATAAAAATCCTTCAGCCACCTTACAAAGACTTCAGGTGAGACTGTGGCTTCTTTCAGCATGTGATTGCAAGCTGACACACACACACACCCTAACTAGCATGAAACTGGATCAGGGCAGGCTTAGAGTAGATATCAGGAAAGGTTTTTCACCCAGACGTTTCACAATTGTGAAACATAGTGGGAGTCCTTTGATAAAATGAGAAAGAAAAAGACATTTATTTCAGTAATCCAAGGATTTCTCCAAACCCAGTGACACAAAATGCACATAATATTTTTTTTTGTAGTGTATCTGACTGTTGAACATTTTGTTGCACCTCTTTTATGGAGAAGGGAAAATGTTAATGAGATTTCAAATACTTATAAATGAATTCTTTCATTTGTGTTCTTTTACCAGTCACCTACACAGCATTTAGTAGAAAAATATCATCCTCCATATCTGGAGAAAAAAGATTAATGTCACTTGCCTCTTAAAGAGACCTGAAAAAATGTTTACACCTAATTTTTTCATAGTAAGAAAAAGCAGCAGCCTAGCACCAATGGAAAGATTGTCACATTCCAAGGAGAGCCCCTTCTGTCCACAACATCTCACAGCAGTGAGTCTTGGAATGGCAGTTCAGAGCTGGCCTTCACAGTGTATTAAAAATTTATTTCAGTCGAGATAAGACTGTAAAGGTGAGCATAAATCCCACTCTTGAAATGGATATAAACATTTCATTAATTATCTGCTCTCTACATTTGTAATGGTAGCACCCCTGGGATAGAAGGGGAGTATGGTGGCATCTGAAAATCCAAGTTCTGGCTGGAGAGTATTTAAATAATGATTAAATGTGTTCGTGTGGATGTTATCTGGGGACACTAAATCTCTTAGTCAGACTTCCTGTGGTTTGCATGCCAGTAGTTTCCTGAAATACAGAATTAGGGGTGTGGGTGGCATTCACTGGGAAGTCCATTTACATCAGGCAATTACTTTTTGACCAAAATCACACCTCTCATTTCACTGAGACCCTGTAGGTGAGTATAATTGCTGTTTTTTATAGTCACAGCTGAATTATGTTCAAATTGCTCTCTGAGGAATGCAAGGAGTTACATTTTAAAAAAAAATATTTGGTTTTTATTTGATAAACTGAGTCACATAAAAAAGTGAGTGATAAAAACTCTATCAGCTATTGAGCCACAAAGCCCAGGAATTTCCCCTTCTTCACTCATTGGCCCTGTTAATTATGTAGATCTTAATTAAACAGGCCTTTGGAGATTAGTTGGAGCATAGTATGCAGACAAATATAAGGATAAATCTACCACAGAGAATGAATCAGAATCTTTATGGCACCTACCAATAAAAAACAAAGTGTGGAGGAAAATTTTCTTGACAAAAGGAATATAAAAAGTGTCAGGACAGATCAGTTGCCCAGAAATATGTATTCTGGATTAAAAAATTATCAAAGAAATTGAACCAGAAGTCATCTGCTCTTAATTCTAGCTCAGTCTTTGGGACTAATGTTTCTCACTAATTAAGCCCATCTGGAATCCTGAAGTATGGAGCACAGGGATTCTGGCCAGGTGAATTTGGGAATTGGAAAGAGCCCTGATTGTCCATTCCATGAGCCAGCAATCTGGGAATTTGGCCTGACCTGTTCTTCATGGTTTTCTCTTTATTTTTTTTTATTTTTTTTTCCCCAGCTACAACAGCCAAACTTCAAGAAAGGAATGAAGTGCAATTATCGCCAGGTTTTTATACTGATGAGAAAAAGCTACAAGATCATGGGGAATAGCATAGGGAGAATTGTTTTGGCATGGAAAATGAAAATATAACAAAACTGCATAAGCCCTGGTCAAGGCAGGTGCCTGTGTTAGCATTCATAGAAGGTTTCAGAGAGTGAGGAACAATGCAAACCATTTTAATTACAGCTGGTGCATTCTGGTGGAACATTAGTTTTACATCGTGAAACCCACCATCACTTTCAAAGCGGTGAGGTTACTAAAACATTACTTTTCTGTTTAATTGTGATTGCCAAGTATGATGTGAATTTCCCCTCCTAATGCAATTTCATGCACCTTTAGGGCAGCATCTCTGTGAAAATTGACCTATAATTTGTGTGAAATATTATTGTAATATCCATGTTGGAAATGGAGCATAAAATTATACTAATATGTACACACAGGCCACATTTGCTTATTTTCAGGGCCTTGTTTCAAGACTATTGTTTTGTCTATTAGGTTTTTTTCAAAAGGAATATTTTGGAATTATTTGGTAAATATATGGAGTTTTAACTTTGATCTGAAAAAATTCAGATCACTATGACTCCATTGCTTTCCTTATATCAAAGCAAGTGTCTTAAGAATCAGACTCAGGTTATTAACTCTAGAGATACAATTTTAAGACACAACTGGATTCTTCAGTTTTACCTATCACACCTGCAAACACCAGAGTTTAAATGTGTTACACTTTGCCCTTTTTTTCTTTCATTTAGGACACTGAAACACTTCAGTATTTACCAGTGGAGTTTTAGGACATACCCTGTGGGCTGTTGTTTGTGGGATATTTTTAAACTAAAAATAGAAAGTTGGAATTATAGAATCCTAGAATGATTTGGGTTGGAAGGGAATTTAAAGATAATCTGGTTGCAACCCCCTGTCATGGGCAGGGACACCTTCCACTATCCCAGGTTGCTCAGAGCCCCATCCAACCTGGCCTGGAACACTTCCAGGGATGGAGTGTCCACAACCTCTCTGGGAAAAGAATTCTTAAATCTCTCAGTAACCAATGAGGAGAGACATTTGCTCTTGTAGGATTTCTCATCTTATCATCTGAGCAAACTCTGAATGAGCAATTTTATTTGTAATGTTTAGCTCCCTGAAGTTGTGTGAGATGAAGCCAAGCAGTAGTGTCCAAACCCACAGAAGAGTATAAATACTTCAGTCTAGCTGAATCTCATGAATTTCAGAGACTCTGGGATTGGTTTTGTACCTGTGTAACTTTCTGGGAGAAATTTCCGAGGGGTTCCTAGCATGCCATAATTGTGCAAACCGTAAGTCTTAACACTCTACAGCTGCTTGTAAAAAAAACCCTGATGAGGAAATAAGTTAAGCCTGAGCAATATTTGCAAATCTCAGAGATTATATTAATTTTTGCAAGCTTGCCTAAAACCTCTATTTGCTTATATTCCTAAAAATTCAACAGAAATAGAGACCCAGTGATCTCTTGAATGGCCACAATTTCCAAAGCCTTTTTCTGCCTTCAGAGAAAGTTTCTGCATATCACAGCAAGGCTGCAATTACTCCAGCACTGGAGAAATGTGCTCGTGCTAAAGAAAGAGCCTAATTATCCTCCTATTTCCAGCTTGTCTTTCTTGGTACAACACTTGAAAGGTTTGTGTCAGAGCATTGCCTGTAATCACACATGATCAGTTTGGGGCTATCTTTAGGTCTCAGCACCTGTATTTTGTTACTGGGTTAATTTGAGGGGATGTTTTATTGTTCAGGGGTCTGCATGTTGGACCTAGAAGACTCAAGGGAGAAATGGATGACGGCCACATTCAGTCAAGCTGGACAGGAAGTAAATATTTACAGGAAATAATTGAAGTAAGAACAAATAATGTGAATTATAATAGGAAAAGAACTTTCATTAAATAGGATAGCTCCTTGACAAAGAGAAAGACAAAATCCTCTATCAAATTGTCCCCATGGGATTGTAGCCCAATGATCCTTGGGGCAAAATCCTCACGCTGTGAATATTATTGTCTGTATAAGAAAGTTATTTATGCTCTGTGTCACTCAGCACTTTTTTCCCTGTTTCAACAATATTTAATCTTTACTTGGGCTAAATTTAGGACACTTTAAATGAAGAAACCTTTTTCTCTGTACGAAGCAAAACTGTCACGGTAAAGTTGGAGAGCAGCTCAAAATCTGACCCAGAGACAAAATGATGCCCTGAGAAAGAATCCCAATGCATTTTTTCTGTCATACCGGCTTCCACATCAGATTTTAGGGTTGTCTCTAAATTTGTGATTTATCAACTGGCTTGTGACCAAGATAAACACAAAGCAAAACTTTCTGACTGCTTTTGAACTCAGAATGATCAACTCCTTCAGACCTTCAATCTTGGATTATAAATCAGAAGAATTATACAAAAAAAGAAGGAGCCTTTCAGCACAGTTAGGAAATTGGTCTTCCTATAACCTTAATTTCTAGGCATGAAAGGTTTTTGACCTGCTCCATCATTTTAACTATTTCCATCCTTCCCCACCTCAGCATTGTTACCAAATATGCAATGCATACATACATACATAAACAAAATATACTGAAATCAGAGGTAGTTTATAAATTACATTACTGACCAAAACAGTCTTTATGGAAATGCCCTCCATGAGCAAAGCTCATCCACATAGTTGACCACATGACAAGAATTTGGTGGACCTTTCTGAGGGCAATGGAACTTCAAATTTTACAAGTATCCAATTGATTTTCTCTCAAGTGTTCTAAGTTCATCGCTACTAAATGTCCGTTGCCTGTTGAATAGCAAGTGGAACCCTTATTATGGAAATCAGTTAATGTTTGTGGTGAATTATTATTTATATAATACTGAAATACTGTTAGCCTCTACACAGACAAGGATTGTGAGGACAAGTCCTTGCCTCATAGAGTTCAGACTGAGAACATGATTTTGCAAAATCGTTCTCACATGAATTTATTGAATCAAACAGTCTTGGGTTAAAATTCTTCTATACATTTAAGCACACACAAAATTTTTGTATATGTATTCAAAAATACCATATGAATCTATTTTTTATTCCATCTCTATTTAATTCCACCTCTGTTTTATTCTCTCTATTTAAAACACCTAGAGAAGGTTTTGGAACAAAACCAACAAATTTGTTCCTTGTCAGTCTAATACTATAATCAACTTCTTTATTATTGAAAAAATGAAATAGGAAGAAGATGCCTAGAGTCGAGAGAAATTACAATTATAAACATGCTTGGACTTCACCTTGAGAGAGTTTGCACTTTAAAGAATAAACAACATTTCTCCACAAAGGTGGATCCAGCAGATATTACTGAAAAGCAGAAATCCTGGATCCTTCCCCTTCCTATCCTACCCTTTATTTCTTCCTGTCAGTAAAGGCATATATTTCAGATGATGGCTGAAAACCAATCCCTTTAAATCAATAGGATCCTTGACACCGAATTTCAGAGGAATAGGCTTTGGCCTTGAGGCTTTCAAGACAGGAATATATCATTATTTAAAGCCATCTCTGCAGAGGGAGTGGTTCAGGTGTTCTGATGTGCTTATGGCTGAACTGCCAGGCAGCAGACATTGAGCCCCAGAACTCTGGATTTCAGTGCACCAGCTCTCCTGCCTGAGGGAGGGAAAGCTCCTCTGTTTGCTCATTGACCTTTGTAGTTGGGCCAGCCAATATCAGCAGGGGGAAAAAGGCACCACAGCAGATGGGCTACAAAGGCCAGCACCAGCTTGGAGACTGTGCTGATATTTTTATGTTAACCAGAATTGTGCTTTAAGAGGCAGAGGAGAAATGAGAACCCTGAGAACAAGCAGCCCTGCAGCCACTGCAGTTAAAGGCGGGGGGAGAAAAGGAAGAAGGAATTGTTGGGGGCTGTATTCCCATTTACTCCAGCACTTGTCTGCATGCCTCTCTTCCCTGGTGAGATAGGAGCAGTGATGTGTTGTCATTACCAAGCAAGAGTTCTATTGTCATTACATTGCAAGGGATCCATATTGCTAGAGTTTTGTACCTCCTTGATGTTTCTTATAGGCATCTCCTCTAGTCACTGGCTCTTCCTTGTCCTCACAGCAGCCAAATAACTCCAGTTCCCACCAATCCACTCTTTTATAACACTCTTTTTATTGGCTACAGGTGTGGCCTGTTAAAATCCGGCCCGCTGCTAATCTTTAATAATTAACCCAGCTGCAACTCTTTAGGGGATAAGATTACTTCCTATACTACCTTTATTTACTTATATTCTATCCCCCTAGAATGTTGCTTTGCTCCCCTGGGTTCCCTGGTTTGTGAGGTCCTTCCTGCAGCTTTTACAGGTTTGTTGGAAACTGCCACATCAAAGGAACAGCTGAGGTTTGAGAGGGCACAGCATAACTAGGAGTGGTGTTGGAGAAATGCAAATCTCCAAAACTACTTGTGCTCAAACCTGTGTCCAGAGAAGCACAGAATAATTCAGATTAGAAAAGAGCTCTAAAATCATTGAGTCCTTGCACAGCCAGGTCCACCACTGAGCCATGATTCTAAGCACCCACATGAGCTTTGAGCCCAAAGTAACAATCTCACCGTCACACCTAAGGCAATGCTATTTCTTTCCCAGTATCAAGGGAAATAAAATTAAATTATAAAGATATGAAGCCATTCAAGACCCTTTGGGGGCATCAAGTCCACTTTGAGAACCTTTTATGCAAAGCATCTTTAGAAGAAAGACTTTAGAGGCATTAGATAATGAGTACATATATGCTGGGGTGTGTGAGTTAATATATGTTCATGCACATCCACACATCCAGTTCTGGATCTTTTATTCTGACTTGCACATGCAACATAATTGAGAGAGTTATTTCAGAATATCTTTATAAAATAGTGCAAATTAAGATACTCAATAGCCATTTTTAATTTTTGGGTGACAGCCTGCTTTCAGTAGAAGTTGTTAATATAATTAAGTGGATACAAAGCAGAAGGAGAGGATCCTGGAGAAATTAGAAAAGAGTAGTTTTTGTGCTATCACTGCAAAGGAAATTAAAATAGTATTTCCTTTTCATTTGTGAACAAATCAAAATATATCTTCCCCCTCTCCTGGCAGTCTGAAATGCACCTTATTGTTCAGTCCCCCTTTTGTGCTCATTTCCTTCTCTCTTTACCCCTTTGGCTTTGTGTTTTTAGCTGGGATCCATCCTACCTAGTAGACCACTCGCATATTTATAGCCTTGAAAATTGATTAATCCAGGAACCTGAAGTGTTGTCTGAGAGGCAGAAAGATTGAACACTGAGGAAAGAGACTTAGAATGGGTTATGGTGCCTAAACCAGCCTGCTGCTAAGGTGGGCTTGGCAAGCTAAAAAAGTGCAGTACCACTTGTGCCATGGTAAAAGTGAATATAAATCCCACAGGCTACCTTCATCTTTTTATGCCTTTATCTTCTTTTTCTTTTATAAAATGTTTATTCCTGGCAATTAAAACCTTGGACTCTTTGATTTGCTTCTGTTAGACTCTGTACATCCTCTGTTGTGTCATGAAACGTTCTTCTGGTCTCTGAGATTTAATACAAAAAAACCCTCCAGTCGAAGGACTCGGTTCTTATTCTGGCTGCCGGCGGTGACTTACTGAAATTCATAGGGCAAAATAGGGTCTTTGAAGAAATGTTCCCTTATTTAAATAAATCAAGAACATTGGAATTGTTAAACTTGGCATTAAGGGTTTCTGTCGGTTCCTTTGTTACCCAAATGGGATTGATCCTCCAGGAGGAAAGGTCAAGGCCAGGTGAGAGTCTCAGTCAAGGAGCTGAAATTGGAGGGCTTTATCTGCAAGTGAATAGCTTATCTTTCCCCCTCAGCACTAATGCTTTCCATTTCCAGCTGTCTGCCCTGCAGAGATGAGCCAGCTGTTTGTGAAGCCACTGCTTGAAATGCCTGCCCCAGATATAAAGATAAAACCAGCACTTGGGCTGTGTTAAAAGCCTGAACTCCAGTGGGGTCAGCAGTTGCTCCAATTGTAAATCGGTTTTCTCAGAAGCAGAAATGGGGTCAGTGAAGGGTCCTGAGGGAGAGCAGGAAAGAGGGACCACCACAGATGATTCATGGTGTGTTATCATTAAAATGGGTGATCTATGCAGAATAGAGATGAGACAGATGAATGAGATGAAATATTATGAATATTAAAGTAAGAGATAAATACACATTTATGTATATTAGAGCAGTTAGTATCACTCATTTCTAAAGAGTGTCAAAGGCTGTAACCAAGCAGTTAAAGGCTGCTGCCTTCCTTTTTGGTGAAGTGTATTTGCATATTTATTTTGCAAAATCTCTTGCAAATTAATTTGGGTCTACCAGACAACACAGAGGAAATGATGAAGTTTGATAATGGTGGATGCAAGGAAAAAATGAACAGACAGACATACTTGTGTAAATATATTTATACAGATGAGATTTGTCATTGTTTTGTATTTTTATTTTGAGCATTCTATAAAGAAGGAGCACAAAACCCCCTCATATATAGATAAACCTCGCATTGTCCCTGTAGCTGTAGCTTTGTGACAATGTGCTCACACATTTTTGGGATAAATGTTAGGGCTGCGTCTTGTAGGTGACAAGTATGATCGAGTCTTTAGCCCTAGACAAGATTCTGCTTATTCTCTGTGAAATAAGATTAGCACTGACACCAGTGAAGAGCCCAACACGACAGCATTAACAGCAGTGAAGCTGCTTTTACTGCAATCCTCACAATTCCCATGTCCTGCAGAGAGCAGCAGCTGCTGTGATAACAGTGGTGAACACAAATAAAGTGGAGGTAGGGAATCCCCTGTATGAAGGGTGGGGTATTTTCCATATTCTGACATTTTGCACACACAAAAAAAAATATGCTTTATACTATGAATATATGTAAAGAGTCCTGGGATGAATAAAAGGGTTGAATTTTTGGGCTGGCAGTTAATGAGGGATTGTCCCATCCCTGGAAGTGTCCAAGGCCAGGTTGGATGGGGCTTGGAACAACCTGGGAAAGGGGAAGATGTCCCTGTCCACGGCCTTTTACTTGGGCTGGCCATAGTAATGTTTTATAACCTATTATGGTTACCAAAAAATTGAAACAGAGTGCCCTGGGTGACATCTCCAAATAATTTTACATTTCCAGTGCCCCATGATGGAATTAAAAACAAAACAAACAACAAAACAAAGAACATCTTGAGCTTTGTAATTAGTCCCTGTAAAAGATATAAATTGGAACTGCACCAGGTTTTAAAATGTAATTATGATATGCTCTGTAATTTTGAAAATCTGTTGTGAAAGTACATTCATTGTTCCATCAGTTGTGTCTCTTGTACTTTGTCTTGTATATTATCACGTGATAGAAAAAAAAAGCACATAAAAGTTTGAAAAAGTAAAAATGGGATAAAGTACATTTTTCTCTTTCTCCTACTTGAAAAAGTCAAAGGAAAATCAACTTTTTATTTTTGAATCATTTCCATTTTGATGGAATTGTGGTTTCAAAAAGCAAAATGGCTCTGTCAACCAATTTCACGCTGGCTCTATTGCCAAATCAATCATTTGAAATTAGAAACTGCCTTATGAAGGAGCCTTCAGTATGATCACACTCTAATTCTGTTTGGGTTTCTGAGTTTGTTCGCTTTCTTGAAGAATTCCTCTCCCTTTGAAGGTGCAAAATGGAAAGTAGCTGTTTCAGATGCCTTCTCCTTCATTGTTTAGGTGCATTTTCTGCCTGCTTGGCCTTGAAGACAGAACTATTAATTACTCACTATTTTAATAATTTTCATGTTTTTTCAGCCGTCTTACATCTGTGTTTTTCATGAAAAACATGAAGAAACTTTTGTGACTTCCCCAAGAACGAAGCAAAGGACTGTTTTTCTATTATAAATCTAAAGTACTAATAGATTAAAATATAATTATTTGGAAGTCTAATTTAAGGAACATGGTTTTGAAGTCATTAGAACTTTGGAAATTCAAAGCATAGCATTTATTTTATCCCAAACCATGATGCAGAGTGCACAATTTTTCTGAAAATCATAGTTATCAAATCAGACACCAGAAAATAAGGCTCAGAGCATAGTGAAATTTTCACAGAATCACAGAATCACAGAAGTTCAAGACTGGAAGAGACCTATAAGATCATCAAGTCCAGTCGATGTTCTAACTGTTCAACTAGATCATGGCAGCAAGTGCCACATCCAGTCTTTTTTTGAATTCTTCAAGGGATGATGACTCCACCACCTCACTGGGTAAATGATTCCAGTATCTGACCACTCTTACTGTGAAATATTTCTTTCTTAATTCTAACTTGCATCTCGCTTGACGCAGCTTGAGACTGTGTCCTCTTGTTCTATCTGTTATCGCCCGGAGAAAGAGGCCGACCCCCAGCTCACCACAGCCACCCTTCAGGAAGTTGTAGAGAGCGATGAGGTCACCCCTGAGTCTCCTTTTCTCCAGGCTAAACAACCCCAGCTTTTAGTTTAAGTATTTTAGTTTAAGTATTTTGACAGCTTTACAGCTGATTTCAGGAGAGGGCTCAGCACCAAAGGAAAATTCTTGCCCAAAGCTCCTCTTGCTGCTCCTCATGGGAAGTGATGTCCTGCTCCTCAGGGCAGGCAGAGCAGGAGCACACCTTGCTGCCTCACCTCATTCCCAGCTTTTGTGACAGCATTTGTGGCTTTAATAAGAATGTTGGCAGACTGCTGTGCCAGTGAGATGTTCCATCCCACACCCCCTGAGGAATGGACACACTGGCAGGCTGTCACTGTCACTGGTACCTTCCTGAACGACATGATTCCGACACAAGAATAAAAGCCACAACTGCTGCTATGTCCGTTAGAAAAGAAGGCAACTTCAGAAGGGGAGAGGCATTTTGGGAATGAGCAAGAGTTCCTGTTTCTTGCCAATATGATAAAAAGACAAATGGGCTTTCAGTAAAATCAGTAGGATATTGATTTTAGGACTTCTTGACTCAGCAGGTAGTGAACTTCTAAATTTTTTTTTTGCCACAGAAAGTTGTGAAAGCAGCCTTTTTAGGTTCAGCAACAAAGGCTGAATGAAATGGACTTGGATGTAGTTTCTAACATCACAAATCAGCTGGAGAAGAGACTAGACCAGCTTAAGGAATCTGTCATATTGCATAGTCCTGGAACAGATGGGCTGCTGCTCTTATCAGAAACACATCTCTCATGTTCTCAGAGATAAACTGTTGTAATTCTGCCTTATTTGACCCACTATGTATGTATGGAATTTTCATGTGGACGAATGAGGCAAAGTTCCATGATTGAGTCCAAGTATCTTTCATTACAAATTAAATTTGCAGCCATTTCTTGGCTAAGTTATATCACCTCACCTCTCCAGAGGGCTTGGGAGGGCAGACAGGAAATTACCCCCACTCAGAGGACCGCAATACCTTATTGCAGTGATGCCTCAAGTTTTGGCTTTTATATTTTTCACATTCTGTGCTGCTTTAGTGTGTGGGTCTGGGCTTCACATCAGGGCATGGTGAGCTCTGTGCACAGAGCAGGGAGACAAAACAATCCCTGCTCCAGCTGGGCACCAAGGACAAATGACCCAAATCTCAGCCCAGGAGCACAAACAACGTGGGCTGGAGAGAGAAAAACAAGAAGGATGGGGCTGCCTGGACTAAAGCTGGAATGGGACAATGAACTCCAAGATGCAAATGGAGCAGAACTTATAAAAGTGACAGATTCCATGACTGGTTGTGCATTTTGTGACCATTTTGGTTAATCTTGGGTGCAGCCCTGGCTGGGCTCCTGTGCTGCCCAAGGTGGATCCATTGAGGCCTCCTAATAAATCCCTGCTTTATTCTTTATCTCTGTCCAGCCTCTGTTCTAGGTCAGCCTTCACAAGGCATCTGTAGCAAGGAAAATTGGTTGCAGGTGAATTTGAACAGAAAAGATCCCATTTGTGGTGCATCCACACAGGTGAATAATTTCTCCCTCAGATTCTGGAACACGTGTTGCTGTGTATTTTGTGCATCTCAGCAATGACAAATTCTCTCTGTCACACAGCATTGAGGAATTCTCAGGTTTTTTTCCCCAGATTAAGTAATGAGAACCAGCCTTCTTGCAGTGCCCCCTTTCAGTGCACTGAGATTTGCTTATCCTTTCTTGGAACAGAAAAAATAATTCTTTCAAGAAGACATTTAAGGACTTCAATGAGCTAGTTCTTATTCTAGCCTCAGTCATCTGTCCTTGCTGCTCATTATAAATGTAGTTAAAATGCTGTAGAGTCTTTATAATTTTATAGCAAATCTTTTCCTTAATGACTCAAAAATTTTCGCTCACAAGCAAAATACTCCAAATTTATCTGAATTAACCTCATTCTGTTTTGATTGGATTCATCCATTTCTCTCATTCATTTACACACTGTTGTAATTCAGCCGTTTGCTGCAGTTGCTATTCACTACATTAGTCCAAGAAGTCAGCCAAAGTACATTTTTTTTTTCTTTTTACTAAATGACATATAAATAAAGCTGTGTAGTTATATATGCAGATGTTCTCACACCAAAGAGTTATATTGAGGAGTCAAATGTGTATCTGAATTTTCTTTTTTTCCAGTGGAATTTACAGCACATGGAAGATTGTAATAAAAATTTTGCAAAATAAAGTTGAATTCTTTCTCCCTCTAAGTAAATATTCCTATGGACAACATTTGAAATAGGTTCTTTTTTTCTTTTTTTTTTTTTTATCCCTCCTCCAGAAGCAGTACTTCACAAAAGCATTTGTTGTTCCATTACTTTATATAGCAGTTGAGACACAATTCATAGCAATTCCTTGCCTTGCTTTTTGATATAACTCTCAATTACCAGCTTTCACAAAAATGAATATACAGTGGGTTCTCAGGCCAGCTCCTGTGGTTAGTAATCATCAAATACAAGAACATTGCAGTGGTGAACACTGTAACAAAATCTTCAGGGTCTAATTTCTTTAACTCCATCTCTTTTTTTTCTTCTTTCTTTTAGAGATTTCCTGGGCACATCTGTTGTGTCAGCTTCCTGCAATCTAAATTCAAGCACTGTTCCATTACAATAAAACCTGGTACTAAGATTTTGTTGGAAGACCTTGAAAATGTGTTTTGATACGAGAGGATGAGGACAAGAATGAGAAGGAATTTAAATTTTTCTCAGCAGATTAATTGTTTCCAGTTTTCCAAACATCCATTGAACACCATGCAAAGAGCCCTGGGAGGCTGAAATCTGATTTCCCACAGGGGCTGCCCTGTGATGCTGGGATGGGTGTTGGTATGAAAAAGCAGAAATCTCTTCCCAGAAGGGCCATGAGTTTTCCCCTGAGCTGATAGAAATGCCCAACTCTTTGTGACACTTCCTCCAGTTTTTTTCACAGATTGTCTCATTTCTTGGTTCATTGCTCACTGATTCTGCTCTTTCCATGGTTAATAAAGAGTAGTCCCTTATTGGAGAGCATTCATTGCTGCAATGCCCTCTTGGTTGTTTGAAGCCATTTCTGCATCTTTGCTCCCTTTGATGCTGATCTTCACGTTCCTAAATACATTTCTAGTAAAGGAACAACACCTCTGTCAACAAGCCAAGAGTACCACTCACTTTATCACACTGGTCTGGTAGCTCTGGAAATAGCAAGGTTTTAGAATTAGACAAAAATTGCTAAAATTACTGCTTCCTTTTTTTTTTTTTTTTTTTTTTTTAATTTTTTTAATTTTTTTTATTTTTTTTATTTTGCTACCCAGCATCTGTTAGCAGGCATTTGATTACAGCAAACAGGTTACTCTAAAAAAAGGCAATGTAATTTTGTCTCTCCCACCCCTGAAAAATCAATGAATTGCAATGAAAAGAACTGAATTGCTTTCAGCGATGTTGGGGTTCTCACCCATGCAGATGAAATGTATTTGCAGGGATGCCCCAACACAGCCAGGAATGATGAATCTGACTCCATGTTCTCAGAAGGCTAATTGATTACTTTATTATACTATATTACATTAAAGAATGCTGTACAATACTAAAGAATACAGAAAGGACACTTACAGAACGCTAAAAAGATTAAAATGAAAACTCCTGACTCTCTCCAGAGCCCCAGCACAGCTTGGCCCTGATTGGCCAAAGAGTGAAAACAACTCCCAGCAGAATGCAATGGAACAATCAGCTGTGGGTGAACAATCTCCAAACACATTGCACATGAGCACAACACAGGAGAAGCAAATGAGATAAGAATTGTTTTCCTTTTCTCTGAGGCTTTTCAGCTTCCCAGGAGAAAAACGCTGGGTGAAGGGATTTTATCAGAGAATGTGCATGGCATAGAAATGGGCTTCAGCCTTATTCATGCAGGGGTTTATCAGCATTTTGTGGCAGTGGTTGCTTTGGAGATTGCATCAGGGAAAACCTGCTGAGTGCAAGTGAGGAGTGCCTGGCCTGCTCCTACCCCTGGATTCACTCTGGAGCTGCATTTAGAGATGTTCACCAAAACTCCTCCCATGTACAGCCACAGGGTGAGGAAAAAAATGACAGGAAAAGTTCTCTATTGATAAAAAATGAGCTACAGAATTTCTTTCCTAGGCATCAAGAGGATGTGAGATAAAATGTACATCCTCTATCCCATTCTAAGCCCTGTCTGGGGTGTAGTTAAAGAATCCTCTAATTCATTCCACCACCACCAGCCCCAGTTGGCTCTGAGAAGTGAAAGACCAGCCTCCAGCTTTGTCACAGTTCTTGTCCACACTGTGCTGGCTCCTCTCTCTTCCTCCTGCTGTACAGTAAGAGCTGAAATGAGAGATTTGGGACTCCAGGAGGCTTTTCAAAATGCAGTTTATTGTATCCAAGATGTCACAGCAGTCCAGGATCATGGGTGACAGAGCTGTGCCCACAGCTGTCAGCTCCAGCTGCAGGCAGCCCTGCAGAGCCTGAGTTTAGGTTACAATGCATTATAGACTTTTCTTTGCTGAGCATCTTAATACACAAGAACCAATCTATACTTTAACTTTTGTCTGTGGCCTATCATAATTAAAACTACTATAATTACCATATTCATGTTACTGTTCTTCAATCACTAAAAGTTAGCACATTGCAGTTTAAGCTAGAAGTTGTTTTTCAGTTTTCTTGCAGTGGAAAATTCTGAGACCTTTTTTCTACTCGCAACATTTGCTGACTTGTTTGCCTGTGCTCTCTTTCTGCTTGGCAAAAACATCTTCTTGTTTGGGGTGGGTTTATCCTTTGCTCTAAGCCATAAAAACCCCTTCTAACTAACACAGCCTTTGCCTCCTTGGTTATCCAGTGAGACTGGCTCAGCAATTCTTTTCTTCTATACCAAAACTTGCTTCCATCTCTATTTCTTCTTCAGATTCTACATTCAAAAATTTTTTTTTTTTGCCTATGATACATATCTGTGAGAGTTTCTTGTCAAACTTTCATCCTTCCCAACACTCTACCCCATCCTGGCCACTCCTGCAGTGCAGAAGGGATTTTGCCAAGGTCTGTGTGGTTGTAGGGGGACACAGTATGGGTAAACGAAGGTAGTGTAGAGTGTAATCTTATCCCCCAACGAGTTGCAGCTGGAAACAGTTGCGAAAGATTAGGAGCAGGCCAGATGATAACAGGCAACATGTGTAGCAAATAAAAACAAGTGGTACAAAAGAGTGGATTGGTGGGAGCTGGAGTCAGGTGGCGGCTGAAAGGACCAGGGACAGTCAGTGCTTAGAGGAGCTGCCTATGAGAAACATTGAGGAGGTATGAACCTCTGGTGCTATGAAATCCTTGCACCATAATAATAATAGAACTGTTGTAATATATAAGATAATATGTGGCATCTCCTGATCAGCAGTGTGGGCACCCTGTGTGGAAAGTCCTCTCTGATTGATCTTCCTACTCCTCCATCCCACCCATCCAGTGGGATCCTCATACAGGGAGCCTGGCAAGCACAGCAGGAGGAACCCTCCTCCTTCACACACCTTTCATTTCAGAGGAACAGAAGGGAGGGATTATAAAGACATAACACAAATCTCTTTACTTTAGCCTTGATAAATTCACATGACAACCTGAGTGCTTTTTGATCTTCTGCTTTATGTGGAGACAGCTGAGCTTTGAAATTGCACTGTAACTTCCAGCTTGATTTTCTGTATGAATAAGCAAGTGTCACCAATTCCACCACTGAAAGCAAATTTCCCTGAGCAGCACTTCTTAAACCTTGAGGAGGTGAATGCTCCTGGACAATTTTCAGGTATGTCCTCATGAAGGCATCCCTGAGTATCTCTAGCTACAGAGCACTTGAATAATCTTAATGGGAACATCAGTTGTGTGTTGCAAATTGTGAAATAAAATTGGGTTAAAGCAAAGAAGCTAAAAAAGTTAAAGGAGTTGCTTTCACATCTCTCACTGAATGTCAGCTCTTGATGCTTTTGCAATTCTCTTTCCTATCTCTTCTGGTTTAGTACGGACAGTGTGCCACATGCAGGTATGGTATTTGCAAAAAAAATATAATTCCTGCAGTGAATCAGCTACTCTGCATCCTCTTTTAATTCAATATTAGGCCACACCTGAGGAAAGTTAAGATTTTCCTTTAGTCTGATGCAAAAGAGGCACGAAGACTGTTAGAATAATTTAAAAATGAGCACAATTTGAGTAAGCAAAGGGCAGCTACAGAAGGAGCTGCTATAAAATACACCTTTTCCTAATTGCTTAAAATTATTTTTTAGAACTTATGACACACAAAGACCTGAGTTTGTGCTGCTTAATTTACATCTGAATAGAAATTGTGACTGCAACATTAGAAAGGTATTTACCACCACCATTATCACGCTACAAGTTTCAGGCTCTAACACAGATATAAGGAAACCAGCAAAGCAGATGGGGCAAGATTAAGGAGCTAATCCACCAGACAAGCTCATATTTCCCTTTCTCTTTTCCATTTCATCCTTCTGAATTCAAGGTTTCATTTTTTTGGAAGTAAAATCTTCAGTGCTCACTTGTTAAAACTCTGGTGAATGTACTGCTAAGCACATCTGTCAGGACATTATAATACAGGAGAGAAATAGACTTAGGGCTGCAGTAAATCGCTCTAGATCTATCAAAGCTGTTAAAACTGCTAAAGCAATTTTTAATTTCTGACAATCTTGCCCTTCCATTTTAACATTTAGTTTTCCTTCATTTGAAATAATGAAACAGGAGGTGTGAATGTAAAAAAGAAAAAATCAGTATGTGTGACCTATAGAAAGTAATTGATGCAAATTATTGTAGGTTAAAGTTGTTTGCTCTGGATCTACCTGGCTCAGAAGTGGAGGAGTTTGAATGCCTGCATATAACCAACCTTCACCAGGCCAGGACTCAGAAAGGAAGAGGTTCCTAAATTATCGGCAGTGCAGCAACCTTTGCTGCCCCTGCCCCATATGGGTGTTTAGAATTTTCTTCTCCCCTACCTCCTTCTCTTTCTCATCCACCCTCTCCCCAAAAAACCCCAAACACAGCTTCCCTCCCTTCCCCTCATTTTATTTTCAAAGAATTAATAGGAAATTTTGCCCATGGGAAGCTCAGCAAAAAAGTGGCCAAAGTCCTGTTTCCAAATTGGTTTAAAGTCTAACCTGAGGTTCTGAGTGAGCAGTTTTATTTATTTATCTGTCTGCTGTCCAGCAACAACTGCACTGATTTGCACAGCCCTGTGAGTCAATTAACTTAAGCAGGTAAAATTTATTTCCCCCTCCTTCTGCCCCCACCATCTTATCTTTAAGGCAGGATCTTGATTTTGGTGTATTTAAGTTGTTTTCGTTTGACATCCAGGCTACCGTGATGTGATGCCTTAGTGGGAGGTCAAACAGCAACAAAGAAGAAAACCAAAGAGAAGAGGGAAGAAAAGAAAAAAGATATGCTGAGGAAAAGATTGCATTAATAGGTGTGTTATAATCATTCTTGGCATGTGAGGCTTTACACTGAGGAAATGCTCAATATAATGCAGCTTCTCATGCAGTAAGAAGCAAATGAAGGATGAAGCCAGAGAGAGAGGCTGCTAATAAATACCTTTCAAATGCTGCTGCCCCTGAGGCTGCTGCATTGACAAAGTGCTTTATACTGCCCCACAAAAGCTTAAATGAGTATAAAGATTATCAGAGTGTTTTGTAAGAAAATATAGAAAATAATGGAGTTAAGTGTAGACCACTTAATGAAGGGATGAACATAGAGGGGCAGCTAAAAGGAAGGGAATAATTGTGAGCTGAATGTTTAAGAGAACCTCTAGCAAGGTAAACACACAACAAAGCTTTATAGTGCCTGGGAAATTTGTGTTCTTCTCCTGGATTTGTCACAGAATTTTTTTTTCCATCTAGGCTGTAAATGGGAGTTGCCCCTTAATACTTTCATATAACACCTGCCCATTTTTGGCCAGCATGATTCTAGTACCAGTATTCTTTTTGCAATATGGGTTTGGTCCACTCAATAAGCAAAGAAATCATTATTTCAGGTGATGTCTCTATTAATTTTTTACTTATAGCATATTTGCCTATTTTAAATAATTTTTTAAAAAGATTTCCCTCACAGTTTAGGATTCTTATTTTACTGTTATACTGGTAGACTGCCTCTGTGCCTGGAACTGAATATTGTACACAACTCATTAAAGGAGAGCAATATGTGAACAATGTGAAGTACATTTTGAAATTACACACCTGGTTTTTTTCTTCATTTCTTTGACACTTTAAAATTTTGTGATTAATAAAAAACTCCACAGAGAAGGCTGTAAGTTTTTCCCTACTTTGATTTTAATTTGAGGTTATTTTGAGCTCAGATACTTTTCCTCAAAATTCCTTTAGAGCTCTCTCCTCACAATGGTCACAGTCATTGTGCCAAAGCCATTGTACTGGGAGTCTGTAGGGCAGCACAATAATAATGCCACCATTTGCCCTAATTAAATATCTGCCTTTGGTGGATTTTTTTCCACTCCACTCACAGATGTGAAGGCCATCTGTGCTGAGTTCTTCATGTTGGCTTTGACATAGCTGTCACAGTTTAAATGTGACCAAAAAAAAAGAAAATTCAGTACAAACTGTACAAACCTCTCAGGACTCTAAGTAAATCTCTGAAAAGATTGCCTTTAAATCCTCACTAATGTGGCTTCAACTCCTCTGTGCTTGCAGGCTCGAGGGAAGCTGGATGTCTCCTGCTTGCATAAAATCCTCCCCCCAATTTCTGTGTGACAGGTAAGCCTAGAAGATGTAGGAAAATATTCAGTGTCACATAAGAGAGGAGTAGGACCTGGCTTGGGTGCTTTCCTCTCTGCTCATTTGTTAGGGATGAGCCTTGGATGTCCAGGCTGTGGCAATGAATGTCAGTGCCCCGTGGCTGATGGACCACTGAAAGCTGCCAGAGGGAGAAGCACCAGGTCAGAGATTATCAGGTCTCTGAGCTTGTTTAAAATTACCGTGTTGTCAAATAGAGTAATTCAGGATGGGGTTTTTTTTCCCTCAAGAAGGAACTTTTTCCTTTGGATGCTTCTCTCCTGAAGGAAATGAGAAGCAGATGGGATCTGTGATGGTCCTCACAGGGGTCTGAGGATGAGGGAAAAGACGAGGATCTGACTCCATGCTTCAGAAGGCTTGATTTATTATTTTATGATATATATTACCTTAAAACTACACTAAAAGAATAGAAGAAAGGATTTCATCAGAAGGCCAGCTAAGAATAGAAAATGAAAGAATTATAACAAAGGCCTGTGGCTTGGAGAGAGTCCAAGCCAGCTGACTGTGATTGGCCATTAATTACAAACATCCACATGAGCCCAATCCCAGATGCACCTGTTGCATTCCACAGCAGCAGATAACCATTGTTTACATTTTGTTCCCGAGGCCTCCCAGCTTCTCAGGAGGAAAAATCCTAAGGAAAGGATTTTTCATAAAAGATGTCTGTGACAGGGATCCACCAACCCCAAAGGTTTTTTTACCATTAAAACCAATCCCTCCTTCAAGCTGAATGCAGGAGACAGCAATGATCCCATCCTTGACCTTTCAGTAAGGAAACTTTTCTACTACAGCCAGCAAATAAAAAGCAATCATTCTGTGGCAGTAACACTTAATGAATTGCAAAAAAAAAACTTCATTAAAAGGGGTTTCAAGGAATTAAAATAAAACAACTGTCAAATTTATAATGCAAACCCTGCTGAATGTCTCCACATGGCAATTGAGCCTGATGCACTCACAGAGGGCTCTGTGCCTTTTGAAGTCAGCCTTCAGGGGAGGTGTGCCTTTGTGCTATTGAAACATCCTGTTTTAAGCATGCTTCAAATGCAGAAATGCTTCTTTTTATGATTAGTAAGTCTTAAAAAGAAATGGGGCAGTTGGAGATGGTTTAAGGCATAGCAGAAGGCCGAGGAAAAACTTCCTTCTCTTGTGTCTTTGGTTACAAAGCACTAAAATTCATTTGACACTGTACCTCAGAGCCAAACCCTGCTATGTACATAAAAGGAGAAGGAGGAGGAGATAAAGATGAAGAAATGTAAGACTTCAAAGCACTTTTTCTCTTAGGAACTTACTAAGAGCTGTGAGTAACTTTTTTTTTAATCTAAAAATTTCCCTTATACTTACCAAATTCAGTCTTTCTAGTTGCTTTCTTTACACCCCATACTGAGCTGTAGATGACTCAAGTAGTTTTGTGAGGGAGTTTAGGATACCCCACATGCAGCTGCATTCAGAAACTCTCTGACTTCACCTTTGAAGAAGGATTCAGGTCTTTGGCAGCCTTGGCAGCCTTGATTATGCTGCTGCACTTTCTTTCAAATGGAGAGAGGATAATTTGCTGTGAGCCAGTGAGATTATTGCTCCACTGAAGACAAAAAGACTTCCATCAGTTTATGCCTTCAGAAGATTTGGATCTATATCTCCGTAGCAGTAACTTTACAAACAATTTAGCTGCGGCGTTTTGTTTCCAATTTCATGTCTTGCGTGTCATAATTCTTCTGAAATTGTCTGAAAATTTCTGAGGGTGCAAGGCACAGCAGAGAGCAGAGCTCTCAGCATAAATTGTGCTCTCTCCTTCACCGGGAGGCTGAACATATAAAACAGAAGAGCTGTAAAGGGCTGGTGTGTGGCATTACAGCCCCGGGGCACTTCAAACACATCTTCATTTTCTGCACTAGGGAAAAGGGAGGGACAAACACATTCCCTTCCACCCTTCCACACTGGGTCTTTCAAGTGTTGATGCTTCAAATATTTCATGCACTTCTAAAACCTAATTGAAACATTCCAACTCAATCTAAACAGAAAATGAAGCCAATAATGAAAGATTCTTATATTAAGGTATGAATATGAAGATGGAGATCAGCCTTCAGCATGTTTTTGGATTGAAGTTTTCCATTGCACTCTTCACCAGTCTTAGAAGAGAAATCCTTCAGATCAAAGACAATAAATAGGAGTTAGTAGGTTTATGGTTGAACAGATGTGTGACCAATAGTATTTTTTAAAATTTATTTATTTAGAGAAATCTTTTGAAATATCCACTGGAATTCAAGTCCACATTGAGTGCGTATCATTTGGTAAACAGGATAGATGCAGACACAGTCAGGAATCCTAAATTCTCTTGATTTTGCCTTGTGGGTGTAAATTCCTTTGGAGGTGGTAGTCTGACCAATGCATTCAAATATTCCTTAAGCAGCAGTCCTTCTCTTTCCATACCTGGACACTTGATCAGCTCAGCCCATGCAGAGTTTTTGTTTATCTTTAGTGCATTGGATTTAACTGATTCTAACACATTTTCTTAACTATTCATACAGCCCAGCCATTTAGCTGAATCCTCACTAAAAACCTCACTTGCCCTCCCAGTCTTAGGCTGACCAAGAGTTCCACCAGGGCTACTTTTCACTCCATTTTCCTAGAGACTAACAACAACATCTCATGATACTGGGTCTTGTGTTAGAAAAGCTTCAATGGCAGGAGAGTGAGCAGATGGGACACCAGGTTTATGCCAAGTGGTGAAAATCATCACAGATGGGTCATCTTTACTTCAACCCCATCATGTATGTAGTGCAGCTCAAGTAGCACATCTTCCTTTTATTATTTAATTTTTTAAAATAATAATTTTTAAAAAATTATTATTTTGTAGACATGGCAAGCAGAAATATCAAGGTTTCTAACCTTGGTTTGAAGCCTGAAAGCAGTCTGTGGTTTTGGACACTGTTTCTTAACAATCAGCTTCCCTTTAAAAAGTTCAAGTCGCCATCAGCCCATCACTTAATTCCTTCACAGATCTCAAAGGCCTCACCATGGATATTCAGAATCACAGTAACTTTGGCAAACACCTGGCACTTATGAGTGCAAAAACCCTCTCTTGTGGGGTTTCTGCACCTGATTTAGACTGCTCTGAAGAGAAAGATTGCCCAAAGACAGGCACATGGCACGGTTAATGTGCCACAACCCCAGCATGTGGTTTCTGAGGTGGAGCTAGCTCTCTGCCAGCTTGCAAACACAGTCAGGATAAATGCACACCTGATTTCTTGTCATTTTGTCCACCTGGAAATCCAAAGAAAAGTGTAAAAGAAGCCCCTCCTTGTCTTGCAGTGTCACCAATGCCATGTTAAGGTGGTGTTGAAAGCCTGGCCTTTTACCAGTCCAGCAGCAATTCTCTGTGGATGTGTTGGTGAGCTGAGATCTTCCTAGTGGCCTCCAGCTCACGCTCCTTTATTCTGTGCTTTCCTTTCTCTCTGTCATTTTTATAAACCACTATTGTAAATTCAGGGTGCCCCCAACGAAGGAAAATGATTGGCATCTCCAATGCTGAGCACTCGCCTTATTAAAACTATATTATATTACATTATACTATATTAAAGAGAGATACTATACCACATCATACTTACTTCTAACTAACTACTGAAAACTTGTGACTGTCAGCTGACAGTTCCAACACCCACACACGGATCCAACTGGTCAATGCATCAAAACACCATCACCAGAATCCAGTCAAGCAATCACCTTGGGTAAACAATCTTCCAACACATTTCACACTTTCAAAAACATCAGGAGCAGCAAATGAGATAAGGATTGTTTTGATCGTTCTTTTCTCTGCCTCACTTCCTTTCAGAGAACATGTGAATATCAGAAACCACCTTTTTGGCTGCTTTTTGGTCTGTCAGCTGTTGAAAAGGTGACAGGTGGAACCCTCCAGCTCATTTGTGATTTATGGTCCAGTGTGCAGACCTCACCTCCTGTGCCTGTGCTCTGGAGCCCCTGAAGATTTTAAGCCATTCACTCACAGTGGTGAAGGAATGATGGCCAGGGAGCTGCCTTCAAAACTGAGACATAAACTTTAAGGAATTTAGGGATTTTTGGAGAAACTGAAATTTTAGTCAGAGATAAGCTTTATTGGAGTTAATCAAAATAAATGGGTAGGCCTTGATGAAGTTAAGAGTTAGTAGTTAACTAATAATTGCCTGCGTGTCAACACAATGTTTGGTTAGCTGGGTTTATAATGAAGAATATGGAAACTAATAAATAGCTTTTAGGAACATAAGACAATTGTTCTGAAACCAATTGAAGATGGGGAATAGAAGTTCAACCAATGGGTTCATTTGTCATATTTGCTTTGAAAAGGTAGAAAGGTAAGAACAGTGAAGACTTCATTACTTCCTCATTTTGGGACCCCTCCCCATGAAAGGGACCACCGACCCATTTCAAGGAACAAACTGCACATGCTTAATAGCTTTTGAACTAATTGCCATATGAAGTGGGGAATGGGATGTACCAAAGTTATGAATATGCATTTATATTTTGGGTATTCAACACTTGTATAGATAAAAGGACTCTGGAATCACCTGTAAATTGCAGTGTGTATTTGGGAGCTATCCCACAATAAATACACACTTTCTAACTTTAACCTGTTAGAGAGTCTTTGTCCGTCACAGTTGGATATCGGTACTAGATCAATATCCATATTTTTAATAGATCAAAACCATCCCAAGGTGGCTCCTAATGCTTAATTACTTCTGTGCTTCCTGGCATGGTTCTGTCCTGGGTCTGCAAGAGCTGTCCCAAATATGGATTGCAGGAAGCATGGCTGGAGATATTTATCAGCATTCAGCACAGACAAGGCAATGCTGTTGGCAAAGGAGGGAGAGTTTAGCCACGGTAACACACCGTGGGTTTCAAGGACAGAGGACAGGCTGGTGTTTAACAGCACAGACACAGCTTCAGAAGGGCACTGCAGGGGTCAGGGAATGTGGGGCTGCCACGTTTGCAGCTCCTGGTTCTGCATCTCCCCCCTGACCTGCTTTGAGCAGCTCTGTGATTACATGCTGGGTAGAGGAGATCGGGTGAAGAGTGTGGCAGGGTCATCACATCACCACAACTCAAGAGGAGCCACCGGAGTGAAATTCCCCTTGTTCAACCCCTCACTCTCCTTTTCTGGCAGGGAGGACCTCAGTTCCACATTCTCTGTCTCTTCGTTTCTAACCTGTCCTTGCCCTTGGATGTCTGCTCAGAAATGTGTCATCATCCTCGTGTCAGTGACATTCCCATTTCCTTTGGCAGCCTGAACCCACATATCTGTTTATAAAATCAACTTTTTTCAGTAATTAACTGGTTATCTGAATAGCTGTTTTCAAGGTCAACACTTTTACATGAACAGGGGTGATCCAAAGAGGTAGAAAACTTTATTTTTTTCAGACCAAGATACAAAAGACACTTGAAGAATATCCCTGTATATATGTGAAAATTTACCTGATATATGACTTTTTTCCCTGCAAGAACAGCTGTGAGGGGATGGAGATTAGTGGAGTACTGGTCTGGGAGTGGGGTCTTCAGTTTTAATCTCTGCCTCTGATTTATATTGAGACACTGAACTGAAACTTCACCGTTTTATCCACCTCATCTCCACCTTCAGGAAAGCTCTGGCACTCCCTAGGTGCGTGTTCATTTCTCAGTGCAAGGTGCTGACTTCAATGAAGCACAAATTCATTGCCGAAAAACTAAACACTTCAAATGAGACAACTGAGTCTTCAGCTGGGATGTCCTACACTGACTCAAGCTTCAGATGATGTAAAAAATATCTATCTGGAAAGGCAGAAAAGTTTAATATAAAGAAATTATTGTCTCATTAATTAGAAGGAGGACAACTTAACAGAGAGTAGTGGAAAACCTTCCTTGTTCCCTGTGATTTGAGGGAAATTATACACATTTTTAGTCTGCATTGCACTTCACAGGGTAGTTAAATACTGTAATAACCTGGGAAATAACTGTACAGCCGTGAGGATGCAAGATGACACCCCCTACACAATGCAATCTAGCCATCTACATGGGATAATGCTGAAAGGTTACTGGTTTATTTATAAAATCAGTAATGAGTTTGAAAATAATGGTGTCATAATTGACTTAAAATTGCTCTATTAGAATGATTTATCCTCATTATACGAGCTCAAATTGGTTTGAGGGTTCATAGTCACTTTTCATAGTGTTTTGTCTAATTTTAAAATGCATTTAAAATACCTTAAAGCAGAAAATTAATTGAGTAGGTAGAGAATACAAAAGCAGGTTTGAAATAGAAGTAAATTTTTTTCTAGCAATTTAAATATATACTTCAAGAGATATGGGAGAAAAAAAAAAGCAGAATTATATTGTTTACCTGCAATTTATAGGTTCAGATGATGAATAAACAAAAATAATATTTCATTGTTATGGGGAAAGAAAGGACTAATTTCTCAAGTATAGGTGATGTTTTTGTCAAAGGAAGAGCACGTTTAATTTCAAAATACCACAGTCTGAGGTGCAGCACTGATCTGAGATGTGCCTGGACATGGGGCTTGGGTGAGATGCTCTGGTGCTCCTCAGCAGTTGGCTGCCCCAAGGAAGCCTTTCTCCAAAAATCTCCTCTCTGTTTCACTGTGTGGGATTTTACAACTGCTGAACTGTTGATGATATTAAATTATTTTTCTTATCTTTCCCAAGGCAATACCCTAAGAGGATTTCTGAAAGTAAATCCAGTCTTCATTACATCCTGTTCTTTGCTAGACAATCTGGGCATCATTCTGCTCTTGATTTCACCAGTGGAAATGAAATTACTCTGAATAGGAATGGGTTTAATGGAGGCTGAAATTCAAACTGCAGGTTTCTTTGCTCCTGGAAAGGAGGCAAAACATCCCAAATTTCCTTTGAATAGGAGTCCTCCTGCAGCTGTCAGCTGGGGATTGAAGTACCCAGAGAAAACCCCAGGAATACCAACACCCTCTGCTGAGCTCTGTGGGATGTTTTCCTTCAGGAAGATCAAACCCAGGTCAGCAGAAATCCATAAATGACAAATAGCAAGAATTTATAACCTCTGTGCACACATGCATTTGTAAGAGTTGTGCTAAAGGATCATCAGGTTACAGAACAAACCCAAATTTGGGATTTGTGCACAGGAAAACCCACCTACAACACACAATACTCTCAATGAGTAGGCATGGGAATGATTGTCCTTAAATTGATGTTAGATGAAGTTAAAGTGAAAGCAAAGATTCCTGGGAGCATAACTCTGGCCTCATATGGCACTAAAAGTCTGGTTTTACCAACAAAATAATGGAATAAATCCAAGGCATGGAATGGCTCAGCATGGCACATGCAAACATCATATGTTCACGATGGAAGGAAGATGGAAATGCCACTCTACTAAAGAGGATATAAAAAATATTGCTGTTTATTGAACTATGCAAAGCCTGGTGAAAGAAATAGAAAATTTGAACAATTCCTCCCTTTCTTGAAATGTGTGGGATAATTCACTATTAAGCACAGCATATACTACAGTACTCTCCAGATGTTCATTGTGAGGAAGGTGTTGTTGAAGAGATTAAAATAGCTTCCATGAGACTTTTTGTCAATTTTCTAATGAGTTTCCATCTGCAGATATTTTTAGCTGCTAAACACAGATCCACTAACTGGGCTAAGGAAAAAAAAAAAACAAACAAACAACCACCTTCAAATTCAAATTAGTAATTAATCTTACTCTGATTGTTTTATATGCTAGATCCCATCAATAAAACATTAAGGAAAAGATAGTGAGGAGTTCTTTCTAGAGCAGGTTCTCAAGGCAACAGCACAGCATGGTTGCCAGCTCTCAGCTTCTTTTCTCTACCTCTGTTGAGGTCAGGATTGAACTCGGGACAGTATTTTGCGTTCAAACTTAAATGTTTATTATTTCTTATCTATGTTTCAGTCTCATTGCAGTGAGTTCTGCAGTATTTCACTAACAAGGCACAAAATGCCAGACTATTTCTTGTTACAAGGTTTTTAAGGCTAAACTATCCAATTAAGACATGGCACCTAAATTATTTTCAGTTTAAACCCAATAACCAATCACTCAAAGTCTGCAGTGTGGAGTTTTCTGTCCAATTATAAAATACCAGCCAAGTTCATTTAGAGGAAGGAAGAAGGTGAAGAAGAAGGAAGAAGAAGATAGAAGAAGATGAAGAAGGAAGAATAATGTAAAGAAGAAGGAACAACTCTCTGCCCTAAAACCTCCATGTTCCTTCATATGTATTACTACATTCTATGTTCTAAAACCTTAAACTCTAAATTTTCCACCCTGTGATATTACAATGTGGCCATGTTCACAGGGGTTCTTGGATGAGGGAAGAGACGAGGATCTGACTCCATGTTTCAGAAGGCTTGATTTATTATTTTATGATATATATTACATTAAAACTATACTAAAAGAATAGAAGAAAAGGTTTTCATCAGAAGGCTGGCTAAGAATAGAATAGGAAGGAATGATAACAAAGGCTTCTGTCTCAGACAGTGTGCAAGCCAGCTGGGTTGTGATTGGCCATTAATTAGAAACAACTCTATGAGCCCAATCCCAGATGCACCTGTTGCATCCCACAGCAGCAGATAATCAAAGTTTACATTTTGTTCCTGAGGCCTCTCAGCTTCTCAGCAGGAAAAATCCTAAGGAAAGGATTTTTCCTGAAAGATGCCTGCGACATTACACATTTCTAATCCAACTACACTCCCATAATCCCAGTGCTATAAATCAATTTTGGAAGCCTTTTCCATGGCTTCAGGTCAAATGCAGTGTTCTCCTGGGAGTCAGAGTCTGTCAGCACGGAAAATCTAAAATTCTCAGCATCCTGGGCTCCAACACATAGAATTGGTATTTGGTGGCATTAAATGAGAACCAGAGCCCTCTGGGCTGAAAAAAGGAGATGCCATCCCATGCCAGGTGCACAAGCTGGGTAAAATCTTTCCAACCTTTGCCCAGAAGCTCCTAAACTTGTGTGTGCTGCTGTTGTACCAACCTCCTTCCACACAGTCGTGTCTGGGACCACTTAAACTGTGCTGAAAATAATCCTGCAGCCCAGCAGGAGAGGGGAGGCAGCTCTAGTACTGACCCACATAAATAAATACTCAATAAATACTCTTACACTTCCAAAGACAGGAAGATTGGCTTACCCTGCTAATTTTTGTAGGTCTGAGTTTAAGCTCAAAACTCTTTTTGAGGTTTGTCCATCATTCCCACAGCTTGATCCCTTGGAGGAGAAAAGTTTTATATGAGGCTCATTTTTAAGTCACATTTATTTTGGTGCTGTCAGGAGCACTGAACCAAAAATAGCACATGTAAAAATACCTTTCAACTCCCCAGAACTATTCTCTCTTCTGGACTTTTAAGTGCTTTGTATCATTCACTTGGAGTCACATTTCTGTGCCTCTTCTGATGCTTTTCAGCTCTGAGGACTCAGGGTTTCTAAGTGAGAGCAGATCTGTCAAATCTCTCCACTAAACTAACTAATTTTGTATTTAATTTTACAGCTCTCACATGGAAAATAAATGTACATCTTTAACATTATTGTTAATTTGCAAGGAGCTACATGAAAAATGCCACGGTCCTGGAATAAAAATACCAGATCCTTGAATTTTCTATGGCACTAAATGTTGCATTGAAACATTTAAATAAATTGTGATGAAGTTAAACATCCCAAATCATACATAAAAGGGTTTTTTCCTTCCTTCCTATTACCAAATTCTTTAGCAGCTTGTTAATACTTTATTTGTGGGTACAAAGGAGGGAATCTCAGGGATTGCTTTGCTTCATTGGTAGGTGAGGGATCAACAAATTTTCATCTCTTTCAAACAAGAACTTCCCTTTTCTACACATAAATGCCATTGGAAAATTTTTTCAAGTTTTGTGCTTGAAACGCTGCTTAAATAAAAATGAGCTGGAAAACTTCCTTCTTGCATGGTATAGCTTGAGGGAATGCAGGGGAATCTCAGTGAATCGCTACTGGTGATCACAAAGCAAGAGCTATCGACAGAAAAACCAACAACTATTTAAAAATGTTACTTTAGAGATTAGTGCAAAAATGCAGGTGAAATACAGGCATTTTGTAAAGACCTGCAGCTGTAGAAAAGAGGTGTTATTCAAATATTGTTTAAAAATACTCATTTAGCCACTTAACACCCAGGGCTTGTAATTTATTTAGGAGCTAAGTGGTATGTGTGCATTAGACCTTCTTCATTAACACAGAGTGCTAATAGGAAGTTCTGGTTTTGCTTCAGTAATTCTCAGTTATTAGCACTGGAAAGCACAGTAGCAGATGACTGTGAGTGATCATCTGTTACCTGTGTTACACTGAAAATAATCAATTTATAAAAAACTTACAGACAAAAGTACACGATTTTAAAAATAACATTTGCTAACAGGCTATAAATTTGTGTTATATAAGTGCATCTTTATTTAAGGATAATAAAACAAATACCTCTGTCATTAGCATTTTTATTTTTAGCTCTTAAAATTATTTAAGTACTTTAAGTTCCTGAAGACAGCTGTTAAATTATCTGCAAATTTACACACAGCATCCAAAAAATAACACCTTCCTTACAAGATACTCTATTCTTAACAATCCTGAATTATAATTTTAATAGCATTAGATGGGATTGCTATTAATCACAAACTATTCAGCCTTCAAAACGTGCTTCCAACACCTGCTTGGAAATTCCATTTCTTGCAATTCAATTTTATCCTTGCTTTGCAAACCCTGATGTTCCATGGCCATGAAATCCATGTTCTCCCTGCCTGGTTCCCAGCTTCAGTCATGGTCTGCAGTGTCAGGTTTGGGAAGAAAACTCGGAGACGATTAAAACATTGAATGCATTAACAGAAAGTCCCAAATTTATTGCTGTCATCTTTTTGAACTCTGTTTCCCAGAAGGGAAAAGAAAATCCATAATCTGATTCCCAGAGGGTTTCACCATGCTTGGCACAAATGAGCTTGGCAGACACCAAATTTATACTGAAATAAAGGCCTTTGGTGCAGACTTTGTAAATGATCTGCATAAGAGAGGATGTGCTGCTGGATAAATGTGGGGCACCCTTCAGGTAATCCTCAAACAGGAGAGCAGGCAGACTTTAGGAAATATAGACCTCAGTGCACCCAGAAATCATAAAATGTGCTAGGGTTTTTGGGGGTTGATATAGACAATCACAAAGGGGATCCCCATGCCATCTCTTCTCTGTGGTACTGGCATTTCTCCTCTGACTCTCTTTTCTCTATTTTTAGCTCTTACAACTCACAAAAAACATGTTTGACACTGGTAATTCCTTGGAGGATAAAGGCCTTCCTAAGTAGGTTTGTTTCTCACGGGATATTTCAGGCAGTACAAAATGTTGTCGTTGCCAAAAATGTTTTTCAAAACCCTGGAAGTAAGAGAGAGAGAAAAAAAAAAAAAAAAAAACAAAAAAAACCAGATCAATATTTTCTTTCTTTTTTTTTTTATCTTGCTATTACAGCGCCCTGTGTGGGTCGCAGCTGGTGAGAGAGAGACGGTGAATCTTGTATCTTGATCAGAAGGCTTGATTTATTAATATATGATATAATACATTATAGTTATACTAAAAAGAATATAGAGAGAGGTTTTGCAGAGCAGCTAGGCTAAGCTAAGAATAGATAGAAAAGAATCCACAACAAAGTTGTGGCCAAGGACTCAGTCCCCTGGCTTGCATTGATGATTGGCCCTTGATTATAAACATAGAAAATGAGCCAATCAAGGTGTTCCTGTTGCATTCCCCAGCAGCTGATAATAATTGTTTACCTTCTCTTCGGGGGCCTCTGGCCTCCCGAAGACGCAGAAATCTGAAAGAAAGGATTTCTGTGAAGAAATGTCTGCGACATCTTGCGGTCAACTCTTACGAGAAAGAATTCAGTCACTGCGGCAGTGAAATGCAAATGCAGGATGTGGATGTGAGCAGCAGGTAATTCCTGAGGAGAGCAAGGCCTGGCAGCCTAGGGGCTGGGAGTCTGGAAACCCAGCTTGGGAACCAGAAACACCCTTGGAGAGTGCTGCTGGGCCTATCTGGAGCACAGCTGGGCTGTCTGGAAGCTGGACATCTTGAGGTATTACCAATAAACACAAACCCAAGAAGTTGTAGTGACAACTTGTCATCTGAAAAAGGGGAAATGGAGACAATTAAGTGGGTCTGAAAGAAAAGGGAACATCATCTATTGGATGTTACAGGCAAAATGTGAAATTACAGAGCATGTTTGGCGCTTGAAGTGATGGTGTCCTGCATTCTCTGATGTCTCTATGGTATAAAAAGGGGTTAAATTTTATCCAAAATGAAGTGTTTCTCTGTGAGGGCTTCTCGTGCTGTATGTGCTCTGTACCTGAACAGGTTGCATTCTCCACATGAGCTTTCTTTAAGATCTGGGACATCACTGGGAACATCTGTGTGATTCCAGACCTTGTCATGGATTATCTTTGGAGGGAATCCTCCATACCGTGGATTATCTTTGGAGGGAATCTGATTCATTTCTTTCTGGACCCATTGTTGGGTTTGCTTTGCTTCTGGGATGGTTGGATCCCTCTCTGGGCTACAGATTTGCGGTTCTCTATACTAAAACGGAGAAATTCAGAGGATGGAATCCTTGTCAGTTAGGGAATCCTGTGGCCACGATTTCCACACACCTGTATGTTGGGTAATCATTTAGGTCATGACAGATGTTGTTTTTTGGGGGAAGGAGAAGAGGTCAAAAATAAAAAAAAATAAGATCTAGTATTTTCTTCAGGCAGAAATAGGACGGTCTGTGTCCCTAAAAGTCCTGGAGGAATTAAAAGGCAGTAGATTTTGGTAGAAAGGAAACGAGTGAAACAAACAGCTAAAATTCAGCAGATGCCTCACAACCTGATGGGAATCTCTGGTGGCCCTCATGCACAGAGCTGGGATTTTAGGGCATGAGGAAAGGAAACAGCCCTGCTGAGTGACACCGAGTGAGTGCCACCAGCCAGAGCTGGGATTAAGCACAGCTTGCTTAAATCCACCTTACTTAAAGGGCAGCTGGACAATCTACCATTAATGGCAGAGCAAACTCAGGAAACCATGAAAGCTCGGACTCAAAAAGCAGCAGCTGAAGACCAAATTCACTGGAATTAATAGTAGTTAAGGAAATATAATCCTTTTATTCGTTGTTGGTATGGGGTGCTTGGGTGTTTCTTGTTTCGGGGGTTTTTGTTTGTTTTTGGTTTTTTGCTGCTTTGGTTTGGTTTGGTTTTTTGGTTTCTCATTTTTGGTTTTTTTTGTTTGTTTTGTGTGGGTTTTTTTTTGTTGTTTTTGTTGGGTTGGGTTTTTTTGTTTTGTTTTGTTTTGGTTTTTTTGCGGTTTTTTTTTTGTTTTTTTTTCTTGGAGGAGGAGGTGGAAGAAGTAGACAGTGCAGAAGTTGGTACAGATCCTTTCAAAATACCCATTGCATGATCACAAAGCTACTTTCTATTCCTGCTGGTTACATTATTCTATTAAACCCTCATATTCTATTAACAGAATTGGGAGGATATTTTCAAGACTGTGGTCTAGAAAAGGTAAAGCAATTTCTAAATATTTTAGATGTGATCCATAGATATAATAAGTCTGTGGATAAGTTACCAGCTATAGGTCGCTCCCTATCAATGAATCAGTTTAATATGTCACTTTTTAATTACATCCCTATTTTATGCCAAGTTTCAGAACAAGGGATTTCCCACTTTTTCACAGGGTTTGTTGGTGGACTTTATTCACATTTCAGCAGATGTGACTGGGGCTGAGCTGGGAACACACTGAGCTAGCAGAAAAGACCTGGTGGCATCCTGTGAGCCAGCTCGGCACAGCCTGGGGCTCTCTGTGCAGGATGCTCTTCCCAACACAACACACACAGCTCACAGGCTCTGCCTCACTCAATCTCACAAAGCCTTTTCCAGCCCAAAACTCCAGCTCTGTGGAGCCCCAAAGCCCTCCAGATGGTTTCTGTCCCAAAGGTGACACAGGGACAGAAGCACCAAGTGACTTGTGCAATGTGCAGCCTGGCACTGACCCAGGCAGCCTCGGTGGAATTAGGTCGTGTTCCAGAAATGAGCCTGTAGCTTTGGACGTGGTGGTGCTCTGCTCTTCTGGGGCCTTGCTCCAGAATCACTGCATCCATCGTGACTCTTGCTATTAAAGCCATGACTTTCAATCAGGCCTTATGGTCATGTTTTTAACCTGGAGCTCCTTGGCATTTTAAACAGCATCACTATATTTTTCTCATTTTATTCCTTGATACTGATGGAATCATTTCTGCTCAGCTTTGTCAAAAATGTATTAAGCCTCTCAGTTAATATGACTCTGCATCACATGTATTCTTTCCTTCGAAAACACTCAGTCTGGTAATGCAGATTTTATATTGAAAGCCTTCAGAAATTATTAATTGAGATTGCCTTGAGATTATGAACTTGCAGAACACTTTTTCCTCTCTGTGTTTGCAGGGATTGCCTGCTTGACCTATACAGGGAGCTTGGGGGTTTCTTGGTGCAGAATTTAGGAAAAAAAAAAGTGCTTAGTGATGTTGTGAGTGGGTGATTTGGTTCATTTAAGAATCACTATCAAAGGTATTAGCAAGCATGGATTTAATATGATGTAAAAGTGCAACTGAATGGTCTGGGATGGAAATGAAAATAAAGATCCTTCATTCCCAACCCCATGCCATGGGCAGGGACAGTTTCCACTAGACCAGGTTGCTCAGAGCCCTATCCAACCTGGCCTTGAACTCAGGGATTGGGCACCCCCAGCTTCTCTGGGCAACCTCTGCCAGTGCCTCACCATCCTCACAGGAAAGAATTTCTTCCCAATATCTAAATAAACATTAGGATATTCTTCCCAGTATCTTCCCAGTTTCTTTTTCTTCCCAGTATTGCCTAGGGAATGCTAAGTATGATTAGTAAGAAATTGAATCCCAAACATCTACTGGTGTGCAAAGGTCTCTGCTGACAGGTGCTGTGCCATCTCTGATTGCTGTGGGTGACTTTTCCAAAGATCCCACCCAGGGCAGCAGGGCCCATTTGACATTTTATTGCCTGCCATGGTGCTCAAGGCCATGCCATAAGAAAAAGATCCACAGGGCAGGTGAGAGCTGCCTTTGGTGGCCCATCTCTCCCTCGTGCAGGTCCTCGCCCCGAGGCTGCCACGGGGAGCTCAGGCAGCCTTTGCTGGGCTCTTTGGGGCAAATTCACCCCTGAAGAAAATACATGCCCTGAAATCCCAAATATCACAGCACTGCAGCAATAATTCAGGTCTAACACGGTGCCACTTTTCTTATTTAAAAATGGGAATTCGCATCAAATGTGAAAGCAATCTGCTCCCATCAGGATGCTAAATACTGTTTTGTGGCTGGGTTAAATAAATCTTAATTAGGACGCTTAGTGTATATTTTCATTTATTTCCTTCCTTCCTCTCTTTTTTGCCTCTCCCCACACCCAAGGATCTGACTAGAATATAATGAAAAATTGTAAAAATTAAAAACATGGAGGAAATACACAAAAACTAAACATGTGCATCTTCCCAGATGGTGAAATATCAGAGCCTGTTTTTCTCATAAATGCAGCACATTTATTTGTGTGTCTATGTTTGCACATGTGCATATATAAAAAATATAAGCATATAAACATATAAAGAAAAGATGAACACATTCAAACATATTCTTTGGAGCTTATGGGGCAGAAAAATCTATAGAGCTTCAAATGACCATTTTCTGCAGTTCAATTTCCTTTGTAATGGAAACTAACACCACAGAAGTATGTACATTGTTCAATTTAATATGGTCAATGAAAATTTACATCCCTCCCTTTATTTTATTCTGAATTATATTATTGCAGAAAATGAGCAGGGCACATGTGATTCACAGGGAAAATAATCAGTTTTCATTTCCTATTGGCTTAGGGATACGAGCGAGCAAGCTTAAAAGAGAAATTTCTTCAGCAGAGCAATATTTTGTACAGAGGTTTTTTGGAGACCTGAGTCACTTAAAATGATTCCAGCAGAGTGCTGAAGTCTAATTTCCAAGTCAGAAGCATAACAGGGTATTTGCACTCCTGTAAGGAGTGCTGCAGCTCCCACAATGAATGTGACATTTCAGCTGCGCCAGCCCAAACCATGAGTAGAGGGTTTGTGTTCTTTGAACCCAAATAGACTCAGGTTTTAGGTAAGTTAAAAATGAAAAGTGTATTTCATTCATGGCGTGTTCTTTTCACCTCTCCACACCGCAGACACAGCCCCTGCAGCCCCCAGGTCTGTGTTCTTTCAGGAGAGGGGACACTGAGGAGCCTGGCAGTGGCAGGGCTGGGAATAACCACAGGCAAAAGGCTGGGCTCTTTTTCATCTTCATTTTTGTAGCTACAGAATTGGGGTGATGGGATTGATTTTCCTAATTGTGGGATCTCAGCACCTCAGGATGGAGGTGCAGAGTGGCCGAGACCACCCTTGGGGGGCTCGGGAGTCCTGGAATGTTGCCAGAAGTGTCTGGTGGCTGGACTTTGATCCTACACAGGAGACGACGCCTGTATGAGGATGGGAGGATTTCACTGGGTGTATGGTGAAGGGATAAGTTAATTAGAGTGTAAAACACAGGGTTTAGGATTTTGCTACAGGGGGGTCTAAAGAAGTAAGATGGAGGAATTGGGGCGTGTCCTGTTCTTCTTCTTCTTCTTCTTGGCCTCCATCTTCTGTGGTGGTGGTGGCACTTTGGGATTGGTTATTACTAGAAGTGCACCGGTTAATAAGGGTAGAAGGTATTGGGGAAAAATGATAAATATTGTACACGTAACTTCGGGTGTAAAGATAAGTGACCGCCCCGGGGGCTCGCAGTGTGCCCATGGCTGACTTGCTGTGCAGACCTCTGTCGGGCTGAAAGAAAATCTTTTAGATAAACAATTAATAAACACCGAGACCGAGACAAGATCAGAAGTCTCTCCTCGTCCTTTGAAGCGCCGGGCTGTCCAAGGCCACCCTGGGCCTTTCCAAACAGCCTAAACAGCTCACAGAAAACTTACAAGCCTAAACAGCTGAGAAACTGAGCAAGTGGCATCCCTGAGCTATCTCCGGACATAAATCAGCGCAAAGAGAAACACTGAAAATTTACACCTAATAGAGAGGGGATTTGAAAACGTGGGAACCAAAAATCCAAAATGACTTTTGTGACGTACGTAGGTAAAACATTGCTGGTGGTTGAGGCCCTTGTGGATACACCAGATATTCCAGGGAATGTGGAGAACCTGGGAAACTGACTCCCAACAAAGCCTCCATTGTGTTTTATATCTTCATGAGGGACATCCCAGCTGATTGTCTCACACAACCATATTTATATGTCTTCAGCCAGTGAGCTGAATTCAACCAAACTGGCTAAAAGACTTGAGAAAAAAATTGATATTAATTAAATTCCATATGGGATCTTCCTCCAGACAGATGCTATCTTCAATGAGTGTATATGAATTAATCATAAATTATCTTTAATAAATGTCCTTAAGGTAAAATCTTGCTGTGAAATGGTAGTAAATGAGTCAAAATGATACAGATATCAGGATTCTTTCTGTTTTCTTCTCTGCCATTCTCTGCAATAAATAAATGTATAATCTTCCATTAAGTATTTAGCAATATTTTTTTATATATATTTGCAGCATTTTGACATCTCTTCATCTTTTTCTCCTAAAAGAGGGTACAGGCAGCCTTTGACTGAGGCTAAGCTGGAATCAGATTTGATATATTTGGGCTACTAAGGCCAAAACAAGAAGCAGAATTTTGTGGCTGCATATCAGTGAAATCAGGCATTTCTGTGCCATGATCCATTATGCAATGTAAACAAAATATGTTTTCATTAAGGGCTTTGAAGTCCTTGATGAAAGGAATGATCTGAAAGAAGGTATTGTTGATTCTATAATGAAAAAAACAGGACACTTCATGTACACTGGTTTTCAGGAGTGTTGAAGTGCTAATTGAAGTGAAAAAAAAGATTTGTTTTTAAGCAAACCAAGGAAGCACAAGTTTGTTTTCCCAACTGTACTAATTAATGGTGCCTGGTGACACTTTTTATTCCCCAAAATATTCCCTCTGCTTTCCAGGAGAGTACAGGTCTCCTGTGTCTCCTGTCTCATGTAATCGATGCAGCCAGAAAGTTATCAGGCTCCTCTGAAGAAAAGAACTGAATTTCAACAACTGATCAGGAAAAAACTGAATTTCAACAATTGATCAGACTCTCTGAATCCCATTTGCCAACATTTATTACGTTTCTGTGACCGTGTTCACAGGGGTCCGAGGATGAGGGAAGAGACGAGGATCTGACTCCATGTTTCAGAAGGCTTGATTTATTATTTTATAATATATATTATATTAAAACTGTACTAAAAGAATAGAAGAAAGGATTTCATCAGAAGGCTGGCTAAGAATAGAATAGCAAGGAATGATAACAAAGGTTTGTGGCTCGGACTCTCTGTCCAAGCCAGCTGACTGTGATTGGCCATCAATTAGAAACAACCACATGAGACCAATCCCAGATGCACCTGTTGCATTCCACAGCAGCAGATAACCATTGTTTGCATTTTGTCCTGAGGCCTGTCAGCTTCTCAGGAGGAAAAATCCTAAAGAAAGGATTTTTCAGAAAATATAATGGCTACACATTTCCATGGAGTTCTTCAGTGCATGTTTTAGTTGCCCACACCTTCTGCCACTTCTTTATGCTGTGGGCACCCATTCAAACTTTCAAGTGACCTTAAGAACATCTTCTGTAGGTGCTGAAGGCAGCTCAGAGAGCATTAGAAATCCAGCTTTATGCAACTGAACCCCAGTCTGGGTCACCAAATGAGCTGTAACCATCTGAGCCCACCTTGACTGTGGAGATGAAGGGACATCCTCTCTGTCCCTGCAGCACATGGAAAGCAGAGCTCTGGTGGTCCCCAAATTCAGAAAGCAGGTGAAACATTGTATAGCTAAACGACTTCCATCTATGGAAACAGATGCACGCTGTGGAAATTTGCAGTCACAAAACTTGAAAACTATTTACATTTCACCAAGTCCCACAGGTTTGCTACCACTGAAGGGTTCTGCTCTCTAAACATTTATTAAATGCACAGAGACCAGTGAAAGCAATTGCAAATGAAGTTTCTGATGCCATTCTAATGTACATTTAGCAACTGAGTTGTGAAAATCATCCACCTACAAAGGCAGAATAATGGATGCCATAAAGAATAGGGAAGTACAGTGGGAATAACAGGGTTTAGCTGGGCTGTTTTGTGATTCATGTGAAGAACATGTACAGTGACTCATCCCTAATCCTATTTCTAATACAGTTTTTAAATTTTGAGTCAAGCAGAGTGCCATCCACTTTTCCACTTGATCACATTGTCTTTGACTCTAACTGCAATGTGATTTGTATGTGCCTCTTAAGGCCAGACTGCAAAAGTTTCATGTTTAAACCCCCTCTGCAGAGGACTCCTCCATATCCCCTAAAATCACCCCTGCCATAATGCCCAAAGAGAATTGTCATCTGAAACCCACAGAGCAGGACAGGAGCTGAAACTTCTGAATTGCCAACACACCCAGGCTTTGCTAAAATAACTCAACACCTTTGCTGGATTTTGTCAGATGCTTTTTAAAAAAAAAAATATATATTTTTTTTTTAATTTATTCTTTTTTTATTTTTACCTGTGGGTTCATGGTTGGATCTGCTATCATCCTTCATCTCTTTGCTGAGCTTTTAACAGAACCAATCTCTAACCTGTCTGTGCCCCTTGCCTACCTTGGGCTGCCAACAAAACTGAAATAGAAACCTTAAAAAGGTCAGTCAAAAAAAAAAAGGAAAAAAACCCCTGAGTGCCAGCTCTTATAGAGGGGTCAGGTAGGGCTTGACTAACACAACAGATGCTTCACTGCCCATTTCTAAAAAGGCTCGTGGTGCAGTTTATTTTACCCCAGAAGGAAAGAATCAGCTCAGCTAAGAAAGAACTAATCTCAAAACAAAACCCTGACAGTGCTGCAGAGGATCCAACAGAGAAAAGCACCTTGGAAGAAAATTAAATGCAACATAAAAGCTCCTGAAGCTTGATAGCATGTTTTAGGCTCACCAGAAATCAGTAAATAAATGAAAAATGAGAGGTGAAAAACAGATTGGAGAGGTGTTTATTTTCCCCAAGGAGAACTTGAACATCCACTGGAGACCAGGGAAGAGTGTTAATGAAGCAAGTACCATCAGGGGTGCTACTTGACTTAATACAGTCCTTTATTTTATTTATAGAGAACTGATTTTTCAATCAAAATCCCTGATGTGGGCTCGCAAAAAGCATCCATGGGGGGAAGAGAAGAAAACCGAAGTGACTCCCACCTTATCACAGACTTCTGACTGGTCTGTGGGGGATTTTATTAGAAATGTGCTTGGGAAGCTCTGTCAGGGTTCAGCTCAGGGATGGGTTACAGCTTTGAAAGCAAGGCTGAAAATTGCACAGACAATGTGTGTGCTGTCTGTGAGATCAGGAATTTCTGCTTGGGAAAATGAAAACTGGAAGGAGGAAAGAAAGGCATGGCCGCAGGACTTGTGTTTCTTTTACAGATTTTTGTTTCTGTGTTTGTCAATAAAACAGGGCAGGACTTTCTCTCCTTTCCTAAAGACAAGTGGTATGGCCCATCTGCTCACTCCTCTCCTCCCAGGAGGAGGTGGATTTGCTCTTTCTTCACATTAGTTATCATCATCTCTGGCCCCTTTCACCTCTCCTTACCAGGCATTTCCTAAGACTACTCATTATATGGTGAATGGATCCATGTCTTTGGCCACAAAGAGCTTTGATGCAGCCACACAGACTCAGGATTTTTCCAGGAGAGAAATAATCAAAAAGGCTTTAATTTGATAATGCCCAACGGAGTCCTGGTGTGTGACTTGATGTTTCCTTGCTGTGGCACAAGGGCACAGCTGAGTGCCCTGAAAACCAAACAAAAGGGAAATGTTTTGCCAAGGAACCTTTGCAAAAGGACAGATGGTCTGGAGCAAGTGGTTAACAGCAGAGAATTGATACAGTTCCCCTCATAATTGGCAATAAAACTCTATTTTACCTTTGGGGGATAATTTCTTGAAAGGAAGTACCTGATTTGAGTTCTTAGCAGAGAAAATAAAAAGAGTTTGTTTACCTATCTGGAAAGTGCTACTTGTTTTGTCATTGTAAATAAGCTCTGGCATCCCTGAGAGACTTTTGTGCGCTGGGAATTTGAATGAAAGGCCATTCCCAAAGCTCAAAACCAGACTGACAGCTTAGGAGGGAAAGTGCTGCAAGCCCTTCAGTCAGGTGAATCCTCAGAGGAAATCACCCCCCAAAAAACATCCAGGCAAAAATCCCACCTAAGCTGATACAGATAGGTAGGAAGTAACAAAAATAAGTAGCCAACATCTAGAATTCATTGTGTACATTTATATACGGAATTTGATACGAAAAGAAAAGACGGAGTTGATGAAAGTGAGTGTATATTGCAACCTTACTCATGATCAGTGAGAAAGCTTGAAAGAATCATTTGGTCATGCATGACCAAAGAAAAATCGGAATCAGCAGCCCTAACAGCCAGCTTTGTCAGAGGAGACAAAAAGGAGTGGTAAAGGAAAAAAATAAGGCACTGAACACAGGTGATATATTAAATATTAATCATGGAATTAATTAAATACACATTTCTGCTTTGAAAGGGAAGAAGATGTAAGTTGGTAGAGAACAAAACTTCAAATTCCTGAATCAATTGTTTGAGGAACATGAACCCACAGGTCCTGTAGAAAACGGGTTCAATTTAACCACTCACCGAAAAAGTACATTACCCTGAAAACCTGGTGTGTTGAGAAGGAGGGAGACCAGGAAAGGTCAGTCCAGAGTAAACAGAATAGCTTTCACAGTCAGAAAATGGGATTTATATGTAGTGCTTGCCAGTGTGGCGTTATGAAAAATAGGTATTGTCACACAGGTCTGGATTGTTTGGTAATGCAGACATTTAAGCAGCCAGTTAAGGAAAAACCTGTTCTTTGCAACACCAGGCTGTGATTTATTTTCTGCATGCACGTAGGGAAATCACAGAGTACATAACCACTGATGGAATGAGCTGCCAGGCTACCGCCCAAATACCTGGTTTTCTTTATTTGTATTTCATTTTGAGTGCTTCAAATCAGTCCTTGCCTCCCCTTCCCAATCCCATGCATTTCTAAGATTAGTGCATTTACCAGGAGCTGTGTGACAAAGTTCCTTTTCAGACTCAGGCACTTTCGTTCTTCCCTCTTTCAGCTCCCCCAGCTGCAAATGACATTTGTTCAGGCTGCTCCCCAGGTGAACCCAGGCATCTTTCCAAGCTTAAAGGCCAAGAGCTCACAGATGTCATATGTCTTTTCTGATATTTCCAAACAAAATGAATGTTCAGAAGTCATTTCCATTTCCCTCCCTGTATTTGTCTTCAAGTGCACTTCCCCCCTGCCTCATTTTCACTCCTTTACTTCATTTTGTCCACTTTTCCTCTTCAGCTTGCATGTTCTACAAATGTTGAGAATTTCATAGTGACTCCAAAAGACATATGAGAAAAAACAGTTAACATAATGCTCAAGGGGTAAAAAACCCAATATTATATATTGTAAAATATCTTCCAGACTATACACCATGGCTTGTCTTTGTGCTGGAGACTTTGGAGCAGGATACTTGCACTTCTAAAAACTTCAGAATGTGAATATACTAAACCAGAAGAAAACTATTTCTGAGTTTGTTATGGGTTGGGGGGTTTTTTATCCTCCCCTATTTTTTTTTCCCTTTTCTTTTTCTCTCTTTTTCTCCTTTTTTCCTTGGTGGCCTAGATTTCTGCCCAGCAAGTGGACAGAAAAGGCTCACTGAAGGTCAGATGAGTACCAGAGGAAGTTGAAAGAGAATGGAGCCAAAAGGAGGGAATGGGAAAAGGGCAGGAAATGGGACCACAGCAGGGATCTCTTAGATCACCCCTGGCATTCATTTGGCCAGGGTTATATGTCAAGACTACAAAACTGTAGCAATACTGAGTATTTTAAATCCCAGGAAATTATTTTCCTCTCAGACTTCTCCCTTTTACTAAATTATTTCATGATTCCTCCTGTAAAAGGGCTGATTTAAGAATGTAATTTTAGTGATGACCATGAAAACAAGTTCTCTTGTGGATTATAGAAATGTATTTTCCTTCCTCCACTTCAAGCATCACCAGGATTTCTCCTGTTTTCTCAGTGTCTCTCCATCTCTATTCCTATTCTGCTTGTGAGTACAAAAATCAGTTAAGGTGTATTTCAGAGGCCTGCACTGAAATAAATTAACAAACTATTTTTTTGCTTCACACTGTTAGACAATGGAATCAAATTCCTTTTGGAAATCCTTGCACAAGCACAAGTTAGACAATTTCACCTTTCAGTCCTTAACAAGACACCCCCTGCTTTAACACAGAAACCACTTTTGATGAGCTGCTGTACTCTTGAACGTTTTCATTTTACTATATCTACAATATTTTTTCTATCATCATTTGTTCCAACAAGCCTTGCTCTGAATTAAATTAAACCCAAGAATGCGTAGATATGTAAAGAGAAGTCATGTTTTTTCATAAAGCTGGGAAAAAATGCTTTGAGCATATCAGCTTCTTTTCTGCTCTGGGGCAGAGGCAAAGGTCAAGCTAAGCACAGGTTAGAAACAACTTTTTTAGTCCCTGATTTGCCTTAATTAACTTAGGCAATTAGAGACAATTTCCCTATTGAGGAGTAAGGAAAATATTCCCAGTGTGATGGATGCTCATGGTCAGATCAAATCTCCCACTTAGCTCTGATCTAAATTTTTTTTTGTCTCACAAGAAACAAAGAAAGGAGGGCAAAACATTATCAGGAACAGAAAAAGTGTGACATTCACATTCTCTGAAAAATTCCTTTGCCCAGGATTTTTGTCTTGGGAAGTTGAAAAGCCTCAGAGAAAATGAAAACAATTCTTATCTCATTTGCTTCTCCTGTGTTGTGCTCATGTGGAATGTGTTTGGAGATTGTTCACCCACAGGTGATTGTTCCATTGCATTCTGCTGGGAGTTGTTTTCACTCTTTGGCCAATCAGGGCCAAGCTGTGTCAGGACTCTGGAAAGAGTCAGGAGTTTTCATTATTATCTTTGTAGCTTTCTGTAAGTATCCTTTCTGTATTCTTTAGTATAGTGTAGTTTAGTATTCTTTAATATAATATAGCATTATAAAACAATAAATTACCCTTCTGAGAACATGGAGTCAGATTTATCATTCCTTCCTTCATCGGGGCACCCCTGCAAATACAATAGAAAAATTGTCACAGAAAATTCCAAACTGGAAGGGACCCAGAAGGATTGAGTCCAAGTCTTGGCCCTGCACAAGACACCCCCACCCTGTGCCCAGAGCATTGTCCAAACACCCCCTGAGCTCTGCCAGGCTGGTGCTGTGCCCACGGCCCTGGGGAGCCTGGGCAGGGCCCAGCCACCCTCTGGGGCAGAACCAGGATGACACAAATGGTTTTCCAAAATATCAATGAAAACTTCTTGTCCTCTGGGTTCTCCTCCATCCCAGCTCCTTTGTGATATAAAAAGTTCTCCCCTGGCACTCTGTAAATGTAGTCCAGGAACTTAAAACTAGCAGATATGCAGACATCAGTAAAATTGATAAGGCTGTTAGACTCCCAGAAGCTGTATTGATTAGCTGGTGGGACACTTTATCAACCTGTCACAGTTAAGTGGTATTTTAATAGTCCCCTTTTCCCATTTAATTGTTTCTCTTCTCCATTAACAATGGATGAGGCCTAATGCTGAAAGAGTGGCATTCCTTCCAGAGGGATTAGCAGTTTCTGCAGGGAATTGCCTGTTTTGCACACCTCTCCAATGGGAATTTTATCACAGCCATCAGCTGAAACCTGCTCTTGGTTTGTGCTTCCACTGAGTCCGAGCCCGTGGAGATTGGCAGGATTCACAAAACTTCTCACGTGTGAAGTGTGAGTTTGTTTGGTTTCAAAGTGGCTCCCACCAACACTCCACTCCTGCACAAATATGTTGGAGGCTGATGCAAAACTCACTGTGGCAGCTCTCAGTTATCTTTATTTTAGGTTGGCTGTGAGGCGTATTCAAATTTATTAAGATTCATCTCTTTCTCTTTTAGAAAAAAAATGATAATTTGTAAAAGTGTGCTTCGTTAAAATGAAGTCATTGAATATTTCCAATTCAAAGACAGAACCTGCATATTTTTTAACAGCAGTTTTATTTTAGCAGGAGGGATGTTTATCAACACCAGCAAAAAACCCAAGCACTTGCCATCACATGTTGAAAGGGTGTGACAGCCAAAAAAACACTTCATGTCACACTGATCACATTTCCTACTGTTTTTATAACATCCGTCACCATTTTTACACAATCAGCCTTCTAGATATACAAAACCCAAATCCCTTTACTAAGATCCCCTTTTCTGTCTATAGGAAAGTTGATGACCCATGAAAAATGTCATATCATTTATTCAAAGGACAACAAGGATAATTTGTGACCTCCTGCTGTCTCAGGAGGTGATGACACTTCACTCTTGCCTTTTCTTGTTGGTATTTTCATGAAGGGCAATGTCTAGGTAATTAAATCACTTCATTACTGAGTTTCATGTAGTGCTTCTTCCCCTTCAAAGACATTAAGTGAAATCCACCTAAGCAGTTGAAAATTGGCGCAGACATCTTTTATGAAAAATCCTTTCCTTAGGATTTTTCCTCCTGAGAAGCTGGGAGGCCTCAGGAACAAAATGTAAACATTGATTATCTGCTGCTGTGGAATGCAACAGGTGCATCTGTGATTGGTCTCATGTGGTTGTTTCTAATTAATGGCCAATCACAGTCAGCTGGCTCAGACAGAACGTCTGAGCCACAAGCCTTTGTTATCATTCCTTCTTATTCTATTCTTAGCCAGCCTTCTGATGAAATCCTTTCTTCTATTCTTTTAGTACAGTTTTAATATAATATATATCATAAAATAATAAATCAAGCCTTCTGAAACATGGAGGCAGATCCTCGTCTCTTCCCTCATCCAAGAACCCCTGTGAGCACCATCACAGAAAATCATTAAATATATCAGAAAACACTTCAAAAATATGGTCAGAAAAGAAAGGAGGACACAATTATAATTTCCCTTGCCCAGGCTTTCCCTTCCATCTTTAGGAGCTGGGATCAGTTTTCTCCAGACAGAGCAACTCTGATTTGTAGCCTTGACACCCACCCTAGGTAAATATAAAGAAATTCAAATGTCTTGCACTGAGGCACATAATCCTTGCCTGGCTGCCTGAACCAAAGCAAACACAGCAGTAATTCAAACACGGGGAGGTGAGCCAGGTGGGAAAAATGCAAATGGTCTGTATGATCCTGTTTATGTGGAGGTAAGGTCTGGGTGTGATGTTTATCATCAGATCTTACGTAGTGGTGTCTCACCTGAAACAAGTGTTCTGCAAATCCTCTAAAGCTGTGCAATTATTCCTGACAGGACAGAGTAAAAAATTCAGCCCTGCAGTGAGGCAGGAAAGGCTCAGGTAAAACAATAGAAAGAAAAAAAAACATTCTTGGAAGGTTTGTGTGTGGTTGTTGTGGATGTGCATGTCTCTTAAATTGTCTGCGCCATGTTTCTGACTATAATGCATTAAACAGAGAGATTATAGGACAGAGAATCTGTCTTTGAGGACAGATCTGCAGGGTGCTGACTGGTTTAGTTCATTGTTGAAGGTTACCACAGAATCCAGAGGGTCTTCTTCCCATTTAAGGTGACATTATATAAAAATAGTAGAACTTTGTTTCCCTATAAAAAGTAGAATTGTATTCCCATTCATCACATTATATACAGCAAATATTTAGCTTAAATTTCTGTACATGCAGCTTATTTTCCACATAAAAATTCATTCATTTAAAAGAGAGTCTAGGAAAGAAAAAAAGGCCAGAAGATTTCTATTGTTTCAACTGCTTTAAAGTTGAGAGTGTGGAAGATAAAAAAATTATATAATTATACACATGTAAAAGAGCCTTAAATGTGTGTTTTAGAAGCACACGCCAATATTCTTTAAGCTTCTCAGTTCTCAACTCCATGAGTTGTAATGAATTGTACTTTCAGTGTACATATTGGTTCAACACAACTCCACACAAACACACACCAAAACTGGCATTGGATTTAAGCAAATGAGAGGTGGGGGATTCTGTAATTACCTTCTGTGTAATAAAAAGGGCTGGATGCATGCTGATCCTCTCTGCACATCCCTCAACCAATTTATCACTTTTCAGCCACTTAATGAATTTCAGTAGGAGCCAGGCAGTCAGAATTGTGTTATTCTGCTCGTGTCAGGGACTGCATTTCACAAGATCTCACCCTTCCCCTCACCCTTCTTGCTGCCACTATTTCCAGAGCAGTTTCCCCCCAGCAGCTTCTCCCCCATCTCTGAGCACCACTGGTAATTACATGCACTGAAAAAACACCATTAAAAATCTTTAATTCCTCCAGGTCAAGAACTCCCAGCTCTCTCAGCCTCTCCCCAGTGGCTCCAATCCCTGACACTAAAATGAAAGTAAAGCCAAAATTTAGGATGTCCATTATTGGAAACAGCAACATTTCTTATAAACTGGAATAAACAGTTTTCAGAACTGGGTTTTCATGAATATAAAAGTGAGATGATGACAGAGGCAGATCAACAGGAAGACATGGCAATGCATTCAGGGGAAGCTACTACACTCAGTGCTGGATAAAAACTTGTCATTCAGTGAGGTGTGTGCAAATTCAGGCATACACCAGATGATAATGCAAGCTCTGCAATTATTATCAAGAATAAAAGCACTTTATCAGCAGATCTCAATGGGTGTGTTACAAAGAACCAGAATAATTTGTAGAACTGGGAACTGGGACATCAAGCTGCAAAGTGACTGACAGTCATTCAGAAGGCCAGTGTCAGCCCTGGGAACAGAACCAAGGACATTCTAATCCCTGGACAGAAACACTACAAGTTATCCCTTATTTTTCCTCCCAAAATGTGGTTTTGTCAATGGGTCATTATCTTGAGCTAGGAACATTGTTTTTTGAGGTCTTTGTGCCCGTCAATTTCTTGGTGTTCCTGTGAAACAGATGATTTTTATCCCCCCTGTGGTTCCTGCCACAAGAACATCTGTACATGGGGACAGACAGAAACGTCCCCAGTGTACTGATCCCATTATCCAGCTCCCAGAACGTGTAATGTTCTGCTCTCTGCAGATCACAATGGACTCGATTCAAAAACTTAAATATGGAAACCATCAATTCCCCAAATGGCTAATTATTTTTGAAAGAGATACATTATTCCTGCTATTTAAAAAAAAAAAAAAAAAAAAAAAAGAAAGGCAGAAACTGGGGAAACAGCTGTTTCGCACCCATGATACTTTGGGAATGTTCAGGATCAAAGATGACTGGAATTGTTTAAGACACAAGAGCTGCACTTTTTGCCTTCTAGGTAGCCAGCACACCAGGGCAATAAACAATGGGTTTGGGAACACTTTTTAAATTCTAGCAGATGATAGAAACAATCCAGGAAACTGCTGATATCCAAAGATTAAAGGCTCTTCAGCTGATCCAGGGTTCCTTCAGCACCAGCATCCCAGCAGGCTGTAATGAGCAGCGAAGTGCTCAGGAACCATTCTTGTTTCCAGCTGAGTAGTTCCTTCACTAAAGCTTCTTTCCATAGGTCTTTGGAACCTTTGGAAAGAACTGAGAGTGTCAGGCAAGGTGACATGATGATTTCCATCCACACAGCGTTTGCATTTCTAATCACAGCGTTCTTCAACCTGTGAACAGGTACAGTCCTATTTCCTATGGATTTCTACGGATATTTCCAGGGAATTATAGGCTTGAGGCTAGTATTAAAGCTGGATAATTACCATTTGTTGCCTTGTTGTTCAGATTTGTTGCCTTCTTTTATTTTCCTTTGACTTTGTGGAGTTTTTCCCCCTCTCTTCTTTCAGGTGAATTTATTTTCAGTTTTAAACACGTTTCAGAAATATGGAAGCCATCAAGTTCTGGTATTAAAAAAGAAGCCCGAAAGCAACAGCAGTGGTGATAAATGGGGCTGTGGATCATTGTGCTTACAGGGATTTAATTTTGCACCTCTGTGCCAGGGAAAACTGCAGCAAAACCTGCATCAAGGGTGAGTCTGCAGAATATGTACAACATTCCTCTGTATGATATAGAAATGCACAAAATTACCTGCCCAGGGCACAAAGTGACACAGCAGTTTGCCCACAGACTTCACCTGGGATGGAATTTATTGCAGAGCAAATGGGCGCTCACCTGGCCAGGCACACCCAGAGGAAAATGAGGATTCATTAAAGGGCATCACCTCTGCAAAGGGTTTGAGAAAAGGCTTTTGGTGGGAGGATGAGAGAGCAAGGAGCTGGATAATTTAAAAACTAAGCCTGAAAAGTTTTACTTGAGCATTTTGTTTTAAATTTCAGTGTTACCATTGTCTTTAGGACAAGAGAGCTTTGCTTTAGGAGAAGGCAGACAAGTTTGAACCCTGGTTCTAACACAACTTCTTCCAGTGATGCTCTGCACATTTTGACCTGCTGAAATTTTGTCCTCAAGGCTGTTAACTCCTGAGGCTTAAACTCCAAGGTCTGGAAAGAAATACCTTTCAAGGGGTAAAATTTTGGGGGGATATTTTTTTGTTTTGTTTTTGTTTGGTTAGTTTTTTTTTAAATATTTTTATATAATTTATATATATATATACACACATCATATTATAATAATATTAATAAAATATTAATATATTTATCATATTAATATACTTAATTATAGTAATAATTTTAATATATTTTAATCTATTTTAAATATATATTTTAAATAGATCAATATATTTAACTATATTAAATATAAGTATATAAAGTTATGAATAAATATATAGAAATATAAATATAATTTTATATATTATATATAAATGTATTAAATATCATTAAAATATTTATTTTAAATAGATTTTTAAAAATTTAAATGTATAAATATATTATATATAAATATATAAAATATTTTTAAAATATATTTTTAAATGTCTTTTCAATATATTTTTTTGGTTTTGGTTGTTTGGTTTTGTTATTGTTTTGTTAGTCTACTAACAATTCCTAATAATTGTGTTTCTAGTCGTAAATTTTCAGACTATTAGAATAAAATGGCTGAATTCTGTTAAAATGTAATGAAATATTAGGAAAACTTTGCATTTCAGGCAAATAGCTCTGAATTGAACAGAAGATGAGGAACAACTTGCTATTGTTTGATTAAAGGTGTTTTACTCACTTTTTATTCATATTTTATTAGTTTTAATGTTATTATGCATTTATTATTTTATTATTTATCTATACAGTTATTCATATTTTATTTTATTATTGAAACAGGCTAACAGTCAAACACTATTGATTCTATCCAGTAAGCATGCTTAAAGCAGAATTACACAACAAAATTCAATGATTCTCCAGGTCACAAACATCATTATTTGTCTTAATTGCCAAATATTTTTTACAAAACAAAACTAGTTTTAAAAATAAATTTAGAATTTTCTGTTGAAAAAAACTGCATTTGAAACTTTGCCTAGAACTGTTACCAATAGAAAATGGTGATGTGAACAGAATTTTAATAAAAGAAAATTCTCAGGCCATGTGAGAGTAACTTGTGGTGACTAGAGGAAATTCAGGGACATATTTAACTGACGTTGAAATGTTCCAAAGGAAAAACAAAGGGCTTGAATTATTTATATTTTTTCCTTTCACACTTTTCATTTGTGCATTTTTTTGAGAATATGTTTTATTTGTTTTAAGAATTATCTGATTGCACAATTTTATTTTGATGTTAATGTAGATAGAATCCCCACCCACAAGTCTGTTTCTTTAGCTAACAACATCACTTTAAGAGTCAACTTTAATTCTGCAAACACTAAGGAATTTTCAGGACATTTTCAACTTTATTATGAAAATTTTCCCAGAAAAACTTTATAGTTTTCTTTTTTAAAAGACTTCATACTATTATTTATTTTCCCTCAGAAAAAAAGCAAAAACTAATCTACAATGCATTTCTTTTGTTTTTCAGCAGCTTTTCTGCTTGCACTCCCTGTATTTACAGCTAGACAAAACACTGACAAATTCTGAGACTTTGGTTTGCAGAGTGCACACCAGGTAAGAAATCTGTTATCTACAAAGCCCTGCCCTATAATTCTGAATGCTCTGAAATAATGAGCATTCTGAGCTAAAGTTTCCCTGTGCTAAACAGAAAAGGTGCATGATCCCAATGGTCTGGTGCAAATGTCGCTGCTTGAGTGCCTCCAGAAGGGCTCTAATTACTCCCCAAGTGCCACAGAGGAGAATTTGTACTTATCCTTTACCTGGGGTGAAGGCCATGACAATTCTGACAATTTCTTGCAGCTCAGTCAACTTCTTTCTTAATATTTTTCAGGTTAACATAAGGCTCTGTGGAAAACTTTGCTTCCAGCTTGTGGCTTGCGCCCACAGTAACATCCCCAGTTCAATGTGAAGCTTTCCATTATTCTCCAGGTGTTTAAGGATTCATGAGTCTGGACTCCTTTTAAATTGGTCTGGAGCCAATTTGGATGATTTCTTTTTCTTTTTACTCTTACTTTAAGGCTTGCCTTTTTCTTATGCCATTTCCATTTAACTTAGCGAGTGGCTCCGGCCTGGTTTGGGATCGACCCTGAATTGTCCTCTTTTCTTCCCATGGACTTTGATGTGGAGAACAGGTTGTTCAAGGACTCCTAAATAGTTTAAAAGAGGGTTCTGGACATGGAAATGGAGTAAAATCATGTGGAGAGAATTATAAATCTTCTCTGTTAAATTCTTTTATTACACAGGTAAGATTGCACTGCCTTTCCATGTCTTTAGTTCTTCATACTTCATCGTGGTGGCTTCTACTCTTTTTCCCCTTTTCCTGACCAACCATTACCACACTGGAGATGAAGGCTCAGATGTTGTGCACATGCTGGATCTGTGGAACTGAGCAAGCAAAACATTGAAATGGGCATAATAATGTTCAAGTCGTTAATATTTCTTCACTTAAAAAACCAAAAACTTCATTGGGAATTCAGCTCTTTCAACACTGGCTGCCAGCTTTTGTGGGGTTTTTTTTGTTTGTTTGTTTTCTTTTAGTTTGGTTTTTTGTTTTGTTTTGGGATTTTTCTCTTTTGTTTGGTTTTGTTTGGGTTAATTTGTTTTTTGTTTGTTTTGTTTTGTTTTTGTTTTTTTGTTTCCTCTTCTTGGTTCACCATGAATCACAGTATAATTACTGTGAATCTCCTCCTTCACTGGAAAAGACACAGAATCATGTTAAACACATAAAACCAGAAATGCTGAAATGCATTTCTTCTACTTAATGCCAAACTTGAGTAATCAAGGGTGTTTTAAGTTTTGGCTGAAAGTGTTCTAGTATTATTCTTGCTGTTACTAAAATTATATATATTATTTATTAATATGTCTAATATATTTATATATATAATATATTATTATATATTATTATATATTATCATATAATAAATATAATGCCTTGTTGATATATAATATATATTATTAATTAATATATATTAAATAATATTAGAATACATTATAATACAAATACTACATCATGACAACGGTAAATCTCCTTTCTTTCAATGACAGTGTATTTGTATGAACAGTTTAGGGTTTTCATTAGTATTTATAGAATACAGAAGACAAAAGGGGAAATGGATTTTTTTTTTTTTTTCAGGTCAAATTTAATATAATTAAAAATATCCATTAAGAAATCACTTTTCCTAGTGGCAAAGGTGAACATATCAGTACTTTTCTAGAAGTAATTGCCAGGCAAACCCCGCTGTATTCCCAGGTGAGGAGCAACCTGCTAATCAAGACAAAGATCCATAAGGCACCTTTTGGAGCTCATTTTTAGCCCATTGAGGTAACACAAACAGCCTTGGGGACGTGTCCCGGGTGTGCTGGGCAGTTTTATTGCACCTCTGGCCCCAGCAGCCCTCCAAGGACAGCTTGGAAACCCAACAGCCACACGTGGGGCTGGCAGTGCCCGGGCTGTGTCCCGGCTCTGCCAGGAGTGAGCCTGGGCATGCATCCACAGCGGAATTTCATGTGCCCAGGGATGTGGCACTCGGCAGATTTGCTGCTCATCCAGCATAACCTGGAGTGAACAGAAACTTCAGAAATACCTAAAGCCGCCGTTTGCTCTCATTGAAGCGAACAGTGGGAGCAGCGCTGGCTCCAGGACTGCAGCATTAATCTGAGGCTCTAAAATTTAAAACATTTTATTTAGAAAATCCTTCCCTTGACATCCAAGAGTCCAAGCTTCCTGCCTTGGATTTATGGACTAAAGCATTTCAAACACTTTCTGTCCTGTAGACCATTTCCTTCAGAATATGGCCTGGGATAATCAGAGTCTGTGACAACATCTCTGCTCAAATGACAGAGAAAAAAGCTGCCCAAAATGTGTAAATGCTGTAGCTAAAAACGTTTTCATGTGCCATATATCATGGAAAAAGCAATCTGATCCTGCCTGTCAGAGAAAATAAAATGCATTAGGAAAGTGTAAAATCATTTGCCTTAAGTGGTTTGCCACTATAATAGTGATGCAATTTTCTTTAATTCAATCACCAAAGCTCTCCTTTAATCCCCCCTCTAACCTCAGTGATGCAGCACTTCTGCGGAGGACAGGTCAGAGCAGCCTGTGCCAGACTGGCCCAGATAATCACATTATTAATGGTGACTTTTTCTTTTCCTATCTTCTCTTCCTCTAGGAAGATAAACTCCTTTTCCTCCTTTTACTCAATTCTTCTGGGGTTTTTTGCATTTTTTTGTTTTCAAACTGCAAACCAATTTACTCACCAAGCCACCATCCTGCAATTTCAGTTCTAAAAACTCTTAATTAGCATGAGGTCATTTGTGTCAGCTGCTTTCAACAATTCCTTTTGCACATTATGGAAGGAATAAGTAGCTGATAAAACAAACAGACCGTAGCCATGGGCAGTTTGTGTTTGCTTGGGTTTTTTTCCTTTCAATACTTTCAAGCAATACAATGTACCTTATTTAACTTTTAAAATATTAACAGCTTTACATGTATTTCCCAAAGGCACTGTATCAAAAGTTACAATCTAAAGTGGATATAGTCTAAATCCTTTTGATATCCCCACTCAAGTGTATTGTAGCTGAATTTTAATGTCTGGGTTTGCTTTCCAAGGGAGTTTTTTTTTTTTCCCAAGGTGGTTTGTTGCTAACGTGAGGCACGTGGGAGATGGACAGGGACAATCAGGAGGCTGCAGGAGAGGATCAGCAAAGCCCTGCTGGCTCTGTGGATGGATGGGCTGGTTCCTCTGCATCCCCAGCTGGCAGCAGTGGCACTTGGCTGAATTTATCTGGATAAAGGGCAGAGCCAGTTTGTCCTGCAGTGTTGTGAAGGTCCGCCCAAAATAAACGGGTGACGAATGATTTTTGGGTGCAAAAATAACCAACACAAGGCACAGGGGTTTTGCAGTAACAAATCAACAAGGTGCAATTTATTGGTTATTACCACAGCTAAATATGCGTTTGGTTAAGGGATCCGGGGAAGAGAAGGGTAAGACAAGGAAAAAAGGAAGGAAAGGAGGTCAGGGAATGGGGTATAGCTACCAAAACGTGATGTCCTCGGGGTCCCGCCGCCGAAACTCGCTGGTACACGTCTTGGGGAGATCTCAAAGGACAGTCGGGCCGAACCCCAATATATATACTGTTCTTGGTTGGGGGAAGGTGACTGAAATTAGGTTTCCATGGAGGGGAGAAGTCCATTGTTTTCATGGCCGAATGCTCACATGTTTGTTAAGTTTTCCCCCTCCCTGAGTTGGGAGGGAGTGCAGTCCCAGTCTCTGGACGGAGGTTGCCAGGGGGGTGCCATGGGGGTGCCATGGGGGTGCCAATAGGGTGCCAGAGGGGTTCTTGGTTCCTTGATGAGGGGATTCTCATCTCAGTTGGTCTGTCACGGTGGTTGAAGACAGGCAAGAGGGGTCTGCTCATGGAGCGGGGGGGAGCCACCCCAGAGCTCAGTCCAGCCAGCTCAGGAGTTTGGAAGAAAGTCCAGTTCAATTGTGCAGAAAAGGGCAGCATGCCCCCTTCGAGTACAGCATGGCGTGTTCTGCAAGCATCACTTGTGAACACACTAGATAAGCAGGAGACTTTCTTTCCCAACCGGCTCAGCAGCTTTAACCCTTCGGTAGTCTTTTCTCATGACAATTGTGAGGCAAAAAATGAAGGATTTTCGGATGGACTTCTACAAGTGTAGAGGGAATGTGTAAGGACAGGAGCAGGCTGTGGTGGAGGGGAAACTTTTCCTCTCTACTTGCACACACAGCTTTCGGGGCCTTTCGGGTCACTGAGACCCCGGGATTGTTGAAAGTCTCTTTTCCCAGCCCAAGCTCTTGAAGAATGAGTTGGAGCTCTTCAGTTCTCGGTCTCAAGGTTGTTTATTGTGTCTTATCTATAAAAAATTTTCTCCTGCCCTACTGAGGTCCATCCAGCAGGACAATTCCAGGCACTCTGCCTGCCCCTGGGTGGTGTTATCTCTTAATACTACAAACTACATGTACAATGTTTACAATAACTTCCCAATACCTATCACCTGTGTTAAACAGTGAGCTTCTACTCTAAACCAATCTGTAAGTGCCAACATCACAGCAGAAGATGGAGGCCAAGAAGAAGAAGAAGAAGAAAGGCTGGACACACCCAGTTCCCTCCATCTTGTCCCCTGAACCCCCATTCCAAGAACCCCAAAATCTACTTTTCCACCCTGTGATAATTTCACTATTATTCTACCTAAACTGTTGTGGCCTGCTGATCTTCATATAAGGTTGGTAATTTGCTCTAGGGGTCATAATCAAACCCAGAGGTGTTTTGGACTCCGTGCCAGGGCTTCTGAACCCCCTGGCAGGGGTGTTGGCCATCCTGGACAGCCAGAGGGATGTTCTGGGTTCCCACTCACAGCCTCAACTTATGCCAAAAGAGGTTTAATTTGGATATTAGGAAAAGATTCTGCACTGGAAGAGGGGAATGCGGTGCCCCAGGAAATGGTGGAATCACCGTGACCAGAAGTTATTGAAAGTCATGGAGATGTGACACAAAGTGAGATGTTTTAGCGCTGGGGCTGGCAGTGCTGGCTTAATGGTTGGACTGTATGATCTTAGAGGGCTTTTCCAACCTTAATTATTCTGTGGTCCCATGGATGGATGGCAGGCTGGGATCCCACACCATGAGGGAAGAGAGACAATCCTTCCATCAGTGCCGCTTCTGCGGAGAATGTACAAACAAGAGTTTTGTGAAATTTTGCTGTAAAAAGGAACAACTGTGCTTAAACTTGCAGAGATTGAAGTCCAGATGGATTTTCTAACTCACACTCCTAATTTTAAATGCACTTTATTTTTCCTCATTTTAAAGCAGTGTAATTTCTCCTTCTTGATTTTCTCCCACTGGCCGTCCTTTCCAGCTGCGTTTCCTTTTTGTCCTGAGTGCACTCTTCGATTGCCAAGGCTGCCATGCCCCCATGACTCACAGCTAATTTCACAAAAAACAGAGGTGCATAGCTTTTAACCCTGTGGCACATGAAAGTAAATAGAAAGGAAACTGGAGAAGGAAGAAAAACCAAACCATCACTTCCACCCTAAGACATCAGAGAGGCAAAGGATCAGGCAAATGCACATCATGGCCTTTCAGATAAAGAAACCCTTAAATTGCTGCTGTAGTTCTTCTGTTGTATTTTGCTTTTTTTTTCCCTTGTGAACTGAAAAGCTGATACCACAAGAGGGAGCAGAGACAGGGATATTTTCCACTTTTATTTGTGATTTTCCCTTCCTCTGCATGTCTGATCTCAGGACTTAAACAAAGAGCTCAGGAAGCAAAGTCACTTCTGCGGGTGGACTTGGCTGGTGCAGAAGTTGAGCAGGAAATAAAGCAGCAACTGTTGAGCTGCAGGAGATAATGGAATCCTCACATATTCATATTCTTCTGCTTAGAGAAAAATTTCATTTTTCATGGCTACACCAACAATTATAGATTTATTGGAGCTGAGTAACAAAATTTGTATTGCTAAATTTGGGCAGATAATGAGTGGGTTTAGCTGCAACAGTTTCATGAGAACTTCTTGCCCTCTACTCTCATTTATATCCACATGTGCAAACTGGCGCACTAAATTTAATTTAATTTAATTTTTCCAAGAAGTAGATAACCTAAACCCATTACATTTCAATTTGGCTTGTTTATTCATCTGTTTAAGATGCATGGAGATGACATACAAAGATAGTTAAGATTAATGAGTAGCTGATTAGTAGTTGAGTTTGCAGATGGAAACAAAGCACCTGAAATAATTGCAGCAGGAAACTCGTGACATTTATTTTAATTGGTTGGGGATGGTTTTGTTTGTTTTTGTAAGGGCCAGATTGCTTACAAAGCCATTTCCCTTGTGCCACTGAAATAAAACACAGAAGTTATCTTAACACAAAAGAATGTGGTAAACACAGCAGTCAGTAGAAATTCTGGTGAGTTTTTAATTTGTTTTAAGAAAAGTCTTTAGTTTTGAAAGCTTTTAATCATCAGCCCAGTTTTAGGTAAGTTCTAATCTTTGCTACCCTGAACTTTGGCCAGAGAGAATTGCAACCACAAGAGCAGTCAAGTGGATCAGATATTTTTTTTCCATTTGATGTGAATAAACATCAGGTCATTAAGAAAAACAAAGTGCAGCTTATTTAAATTAACGGATAACACTGAAATGTTATTAAATAGGCGCAAGCTTACCAAGGAAGAGCTTTAAGCTGGTGAGTAGAAGAAAATTTACAAATGTCAGATGAAAAGAGAATATTACAAAAATTACAATTGGGAATAATTATCTGCAAAAAATAATCCTCAGGGGGAGATAGCATTTGAGAAAATGGTGATAGAACAGTCAGCTGTGATACCAGCAAAATGGCTCAGTGTCCTAAAAGGTGTCTTCCAAACATCACTTGAGGGCCTCAAAAAGTGGGTTAGAACCTAAAAGACCCTTGCACATCACCCACATTTCACATGGCTGGTTTCCAGGATAGATTACTTCCAGACTAACCATTCTTTTAATTTCTTTCCATGAAATGGTTGCATCTCTACTTTTTGAGGCTCCAATTGATCCCTGTGGCTTTGTTGAGCAAGGAAGATCTTGGACTGGCACTTCTAAATTCTGCAGTTCTGGTGACTTATATGCATGAGAAGGAAAATCAGTGAGAAAGTCACTTCTTTTCCTGATGGTTTTTAACACCATTCCTAAAAGCATTGCTGGCAGACACAACCCGTCAGTGCTGGCCACCTCAGAGACCACTCAGCCTGTGGATCATTTCTCACCTTTGTTATTGGGGGACTGCGTTCTGAGAGGCCCCTGGCCTCTGCACAGTGAGAGAATGAGTAAATAGTTGGCTGGAAAAAAGTGTTTTGGTTTTTTTCCCCTTTCTGTTCTTCTTGCTTCTTGCAATGAAATATGGTTCAGCATCCCACGGTGGTTTGATCCATGAAGGGAGCTTCAGGATGGACTTGGTTCCTTTGCTCTGGAGAGGTTCCCACTCTGAGCTGCAGCACAACAAACTGTGCTCACATAAGTAGTTTCACTCAATATAAATAAAAACTCTTGAATTTTACAGGCTCCTCTCCTCTCCTCTCCTCTCCTCTCCTCTCCTCTCCTCTCCTCTCCTCTCCTCTCCTCTCCTCTCCTCTCCTCTCCTCTCCTCTCCTCTCCTCTCCTCTCCTCTCCTCTCCTCTCCTCTCCTCTCCTCTCCTCTCCTCTCCTCTCCTCTCCTCTCCTCTCCTCTCCTCTCCTCTCCTCTCCTCTCCTCTCCTCTCCTCTCCTCATTCCAATGGAGTGAATCCCATTTTTTAGGAGAAATTTCGTTTTCATTCCCAGTGGGGCTGGGTTCCTAACCTTTCCAGAGTAATGTCTAATCATTATTAATGGTGAATTTTGGTCTTGAAAGGAAAGGGAATGATTTAACATGTAAAAGATAGCATGGTAAATAAATCAGACACTGATGAGGCAAAGACATAATGCTATTTTTCCTTTTTATTTTTAACAGGTTTCTTGAGTCAGCCGTTGAATGTTTCCAAACGTGTGTGAAATTACTCCCTTATAAAGAATTATCACTGTTAAGCTATCTGTAAAATCTTAAATCCTAACCCTCTACACTGCATCAGCTCTGAGAACATAAATGGTTCTCTGAGTGCCCTTAGCCATAATTTCCACTTTGTGAATTTTTCCAAGCATTTGGAGCCAGGGGACGAGCTCATCAGAAGCAGCTGGGGACATCCCTTTTATTCATTCAGAAACCCCACCCAGAACACCTAAATTATCTCTAGCAATTTATCCAGACTGGTGTGTGCCAGGATGTTTTGATATCAGCCTGTTCCCTGACAGCCTTGGCAATTCCCTGATCACTATGCAAATGAAATTAGCAGCAATAAAGGGTGTGGGATGACAGGTCTCCTTCTGAAAGAATCAGCTATCTCCAGGGTAATTACTTTTCTGGTAAAAGTCAGGCTTGATAAGGATCCTAAAGGAAGAGAAGGGTAGGAGACAGCATGACAAAAAAGTGAAGTGGGGTAAATAATGTCAAGATGAACCAATTTGTTGGACCAGAACACAGAAATAAAAAACCAGGATTGATGTCAAAAAAATGGAGGAAAAAAATGCAACTTTCAATTCTTTCAGAATTGACATGGAAAAGACAATGAAAAGCTGATTGCATCTTTATTTTTCCTGATACATGCATAACAAATATATAATTTGTCATTAACTTGGTATTAGAATATTTTTCCTGAATATTTGGTGAATCTGAACTGGAAGTAGGAGGAGGCTGGAGCACTGTAAAAAACAGTGTTACCTTTATTTTAAACATAATCACGGAGCACAGACAATTTCATATCTGCTGTATTTGGGAATATTGGCAGTTCTGATTTAGGCTCTCCTCTTCAAGGAGATGATTCATCAGAAATGCATTGGTTTAAAGATCATCTGGAAACTTAAAAAATCCCAGGAGGCCAGACACAAATCAGGTGAGGAAATGTGCCATGGCAGTCTTCCTTTTGGACGGCACCTATGATTGGCAAGTCATGCTGCAACATGACGAGTACTTCTTGTCAGAGGCAAAAAAAAAAAAATAAAGTGCTGAGCTGGAGGGTAAATCTGGGGGAAGGAAAAAAAAATAAAGAAAGAGGAAGCAGAGAAAAAAACAGTTAAGTTTGGTAAGTTCAGAAGATCCTTTTCAATACCCTCACCTGAAATCCTGCTAGTCCTTTCCTTGGCTGGATTGTAGAGGTGGGAAACGGAACTGTTTGGGAAGTTACGGGAATCGTTTCCAGGATGAAGACGAGCTGGTCTGTGGCTATTCTGGAGCTGGACTGGCGTTACCTTTGTGGATTTATAGGCAGAGTAGGAATCAGGTACTTTGGGAGCACCACAAACCCCTGTGCTCTTTATTAGAAAGATCCTCTCTTGGTGCCATGGGCACGGTTTAGAGTTGTGAGACAGCAGAGGATGCTCCAAGACCATGGAGACATCACCAGGCAAAGAGAAGCTTCAGGGGGAAAAAAAAAAGATGAGTTTTTTCCTCAATAGTGTCTATTCCTCTTCCTTGCTGGAAAATTATGGTTATCTTAGATTTAGCACTGTCTGCCTTTCATGATCATCCAATAGAAAACAGTTTCTATTAATTGCTGTAATGTATTGTCCTAATCATTGCAATGTTCCTGGGCAAAGTTTATTGGAGTACAAAGGTTTTCTTCAGCAAGAAATAAAAGGTTTTGACTTATTTCCACCCTGCCTGCAATGGTTTTGGAAAATTTGTTTTCTGATGGAAAGCTATGGGTTTGGTTGGGGATTTTTTTTCTTCTGACTTTCTTTTGTCTGTGGAAGTGCAGACTTGATTTGAGGTTAAGGCTGGACCTTCCAGTGGGAAAAAAAATGGTAAAAAATCATCCCTGATGGCTTTGTATCCAGCACAATAACTGTGGTCATGAAAAGAGCAGGAAGTTTTGGAAGGCTCCTTTCTTTGCCTAAAAATGTCATAAAAGCTGGCAGAACCCAGTGAAATGTTAGTTTTGACAGACCAACATGTTTTGCTGAAAATGTTCTGAAAGTTCTACTTCTGAGTTGGCAAAAGAGAGAAGGGGAAAAAAAGGCCATTTTCTTTCTGAAAAAGGTAATTATACATTATACTTTTCAGTGCATTGTTTTCTGAAAGTGATGCAATTCTTCCACGGAGGACTTTCTGAATTATGGTGATCATTTTAGCATAATGGAAACTAAACTGCTCGCTGCTTAACTGAAAAGGATTGGGTGGATGTTTCCTAGGAAACAGGAAAGAAAGGGTTTGGGTGTCTTTTAGAATGTAAAATATACACATGCACACTGTGTTAGAGTCACATGGTGAAAAGATGTGACATAGATAGTGTAATTACTGCTAGAAATGCTAAAAAAATGGCATGCAGGTTTTCTGGAAGACCTCAAAGTCTTCTTCATTCCAGAACCTAAAAGTTAATATTTCTTGCAATGTTAAAAATCCATGAAGGACTGGAATTAAAGTCTAAGGGAAAAAAAAAAATAAAAAAGCCTTTTTCCTTAAAATGGAAACAGCAGAATTGGACTTAGGAGAGTGTCTGGATATTTATTTCAGGCAGAGTAATATTGATGTACAGCAGAGGAGAAGGCACCCTGGTGGTCTGGGCTTGATGCAAGAAGGGAAAACTGGGAGAAAACAGCAGAAAAGCAGAGAAGTGGAAGAGAAAAGAACCTCAGGGAGTCAGGCTTGTGCTCCTGCTGCTGTCACAGGAGCAGAGGGGTGAAGGCAGAGCATCTCAACAGAGCATCTCTTGAGGAAAACACTTTGCAGCTTGCTCTGACTCCTGTCTCAGGGGCGGCAGCAGCTGCCAGGCAGGTTCTCCAGGGTGCTGGGATGAGAAAAGTGAGCTGCAGAACCTCTGCCCATGGCAGCTCCCTGCTGGGACTCTGCCCCAAGCTGGGCTTTGATCTGAGCCCACAAGTGCTGCCTGCAGTTAGGAACATCACAGAGCAAGGCAGAGCAGCGCGAACCTGCGGAGAGTGGTCACAACAAATCCTCCAGCGACGTCCTGCCAAAGAGTTCCTGCAGAGTTCTCAGAGCTTTACAGCTCCACCCCGCTTGGACAGAAAAGGCACACCAGGCATTATCTGGTCTTTCCTCAAACATAGAAATCATAGAATTATGGAATGGTTTGGGTTGAAAGGGAGCTTAAAGGTCATTTTGTTCCAATCCCTGTCTTGTGCAGGGACAACTTGCACTGTCCCAGGTTGCTCCAAGCCCTGCCTGGTCTTGGACACTTCCAGGGGCAGCCACAGCTTCTCTGGGCATCCTATTTCATCTGTTTCTCTGAAAATATTAATATATTTTAGTAATTAAATACCAAGTGTTTATTTCTTACATCTTTTCTGGCAGCAAACTGCATGCTGCCTCCAGTGAGCTGCAGATTTCTCTCTAGGGTGAGATGCTGTGGTGTGGAGATGAGCCCGTTTCAGACAAGTGACAACACCTAGCCAAATCCAGAGCTTTTAATTATGGACACAAGGATACAAAAATCAAATTAGGAATCCAGCTTTCCTACTAAGCTAGGACTTCAGTCTGCCTCACCCACCCTACAGACTGTGTCAAGAAAAGCTGACCAGGCATCTTCTGGCATTTTGTTGAAGATATCAGATGAAACATTAAAAAATGTTGTTTAAAATGTCTGTATTCAGCAGTTCTTGTGAAATCTAATACATGCTTCATAAAAAAAAAAAAAAAAAAGATAGGCAGAAACAAAGGGTAGGTGTGAGATTTTGTAACTGATTTTATTTTAGAAAGCCCTCTTGGGTGGTTTGCTGTCTGTGTTTGTGTGCAATGGCCAGTGCCATGAAGAACTGCTACTTAAATAAATAAGGGATGGCTGTAATAGATCTGCTGCAGCAGGAAGGCAGCAGCGAATGCACAAACACCAGAGTGAAAATCAGCTTTTATCCAGGAAGCAATGACCAAGTTATTATGGTGTACTGAAATACAAATAAGCAGAAGACATACTATAACACTAATATTTCAGGTTAATTTTGGTTCTGCAAAGAAATGCTGATAAATAGATAACCATGAATTTGAACTGTTATCAGCTTGAAACTGTGATGATGACAGCATCAACTCTCAGTCTCTTTTACATAGAGTTATATGGCCATGTCATATTTTTTTTCATATTAAAAAAAAAACAAAAAAAAAAACCAAGCCTAGACTGGTGCAATTGTCTAAATGTTTGAGCATGACTTCATCATATGAAGTGACCATGATCAAATATTTTCAGGTGTTAGGAATATTTTTTTTTATTATTTCTATTGTTATATTTTTTCATTTACAGACTTTTTGTCAGCCTAACAAATCAGCATTCTCCATTCCAATATCCAGCTTCACACATTGAGAAATTAATGAAAATAATCATAAGGGTACAATAGGATCTTCTTCTACTAAATATGGTATTACAGAGATTAGGAGCTGTGGGGGTGTTTGAGGGTCTCTAGGACAGGGGAAGAGATGAGAATCTTGACTCCATGGTTCAGAAGGCTGATTTATTATTTTACTATATATATTATTTGAAAGAAAATTATATACTAAAGCTATACGAAAGAAACAGAAAGGAGACATCAAAAAGCTAAAAAGGAATGAATAATAAAATCTTGTGACTGACCAGAGTCCCAACACAGCTGGACCTGTGATTGGTCATCAAGTAGAAACAATCTACATGGAACCAATCAAAGATGCACCTGTTGGTAAGCAACCTCTAAACCACATTCCAAGGAATCAGATAATTATTGTTTACATTTCTTTTCTGAGGCTTCTCAGCTTTTCAGGAGAAAAATCCTAGTGACAGGATTTTTCAGAAAATATGTCTGTGACAAGGAGCCTCTGCCTGCTTTCTTTCTTGCATGCAGCTCAGGACTGTATTTTCAAGCCCATCTGCTGTTGCTGATGTGGGTTGGGATGTCCTTTAATGGGATCTCCAGGAGATTAATGCAATGTCTCTGATGCCAAGCCAAACAAACCCTCGTGTGTCTCCCCATCATGCAGAAAGGCTTTGGCTTCCTCTCAGTGCCCAAATCTGCTCCTCATCCTTTGGGTTAATTCAGCCCCATTGCTGAGATTTCAGAAGGGAGGAGCTGGATCCCCTGCCTTGTGCACATTTTCTGTGACTCAGATCCTTCTCTGTTATTGTGTTTGTGTTCCCCCGAGACAAAAGCGGGAATGATGAATCTCCATGTTCTTAGAAGGCTAATTTACTACTTTATAGTGCTATATTTTATTAAAGAATGCTATACTATACTAAAGAATACAGAAAGGACACTTACAGAAGGCTAAAAAGATAATAATGAAAACTCCTGACTCTCTCCAAAGTCCCGACACAGCTTGGCCCTGATTGGCCAAAGAGTGAAAACAACTCCCATCAGAATGCAATGGAACAATCACCTGTGGGTGAACAATCTCCAAACACATTCCACATGAGCACAACACAGGAGAAGCAAATGAGATAAGAATTGTTTTCCTTTTCTCTGAGGCTTTTCAGCTTCCCAGGAGAAAAAGCCTGGGTGAAGGGATTTTAGCAGAGAATGTGAATGTCACACCCTGTAAAATGGGAATTTTACTGTTTAAGTCAGGGTAGGAGCCTAAGGACAAGTGAAAGAGAATTGAGAGAATTCAGCCTCAGAAACATCAATGAGAGCCACAGTGAAATGGGGCATTTTTGCTGAGATACAGCATAACAGGGAGCTGGGAAGTGCATGAGAACTTGCCTTAATACCTTCAAAAATTTCCAAAAATATTTTAAAGTTCATATGAAACTTTAAAAATGTAGAGTCATTAGATTCTCACAGTTATTCAGAATTTCCCTATCCTATGAGAAGCAGCTGAGGGAGGGAGTGAAAGCAGCCAGGAGGTAATTAGGGTGTTGCAAATCAAAATTGTCTTTGCACTGCCCAGTGACAAATGGCCCTGGATTAGAAAAGGCCTTTCAGGTAAATTCAGTGCCAAGAGGGTGAATGTTAGATTATCTGCAAGGCAACACCACAGCCCTGCTGCAGATCTGGTGTCTCAAATCTTCAAAAAATTGAAACATTCCTTTGCCCCTCAGCATTGAAGTAGGTCACATGTGCAACATTTCTGGAAGATGAGAGATGGAATTATTTTAAATATGCCTAATTGAGAAGAACAAATCCTACTAGAAGTAATGGGATCTCCTGGGTTGCTCATGTTCGGTGCCCAAAAATTAGTTTGGCGACAAATCTCACTGAAATCAAGAGGAATGTAGCACCTTCACAGCTTTGAGCAGTTTTTGTTTACAAAATTCTGCATGCAAGCTAAATATTTCATTGTTGCCATTTTGTAGTGACATTGAATATAATCCCACCATTATCATATTCAGACTGATTTGTTAAGTTAGTCTCTAGCTGGTCTTGCAAAATGAAAATGTGATTCTTTTAGCTGTTACTTATTTTAATACATAAATTTTTTTCAACACATAAAAATACTGGGAAAATTGTGTAAAATGATATTTGAGAGGGGAAAAAAATAATATCCTTATGTTTATTTGACCAACTGTACTGAGATAGTAAAACCTTGCACAAATTTCTCTGAGGAGCAGCAGTATTTAAAATGTTTTCCTTTAAAAGGGATGGGAAACGGATCAGTAATTCTGAAAGAATCTTTTTATTTAGAAGTTACTTAAAGCAAAGGAATCTGTGGGGAGCTGGTTTCACCAAGCCCTCGGGAGCCTCCATGAGCTCCAAGAAGGGAATGCAGACTTGCCTGCTTGGATTATTTCCTATCCTCCTCAAGACAAATTAGTGTTTGGGAGGAAAATACACTAATGCAAACCTTAACACGCTTCTGGTTAATCCCAGCCACCACTAAACAAACTCCAATTGCCACCAAAAGACTCCTGCTGTGTTTGAAGGGCCTTGGCCATGCCTTTAATAAGCAGCATTTTCTGGCAGTCTGCTCCAGCTCAAGCAGAAGTTGCTCAAGGCAACGATGTCTGAGTAAAGGGCGATGTCTGCCTGATCTCGTTCTGTAATAAAGGATGTCAGAGCAGATTATTGCTGTTGTCCCCTGCAGCTCTCACACCTCAGAAATGACACACTTGCCTGACCAGACACTGAGACATGTGCCCTGTTATTTTTTTGTTTTCGTTTTTTTTTTTCTTGTTGCTCTCTGGGGGCATCAAGTTACTGATGCAGCTCCAGCTGAGCAGTTGCATAAGCTGAAAAGCTGGCAGAGAGCAAGAGTGTAAGTGATGCTCATTCCTGAGGGTTTTGTGCTCATAGAAGGCAACTGCACCCCACCGTGGCTTTCTTTGTGCCTTTTTCGTCCTAAAACAGCTTCTAGGGCAGGGAAAAAATGTCAAAAAGTGTCCTGGATCCTAAGTGTTGATGGATAGTTGATGGGGTGGAGAGGAAATTGTAAATACCAGGGGTGCAATTATTTTTTAATCCTGGTGAATTGATTTGAATACATGATTTGAATGCATGATCTTTTATAAATACAAGAGGTCAAGGTCATTCTAGCCCTAAACTCTTGCCTAATTTGGAGGACAAGACAATTTGGGCACTGCTTCCAATAGCCTGGACTCTATTCTGGACAAAAAATCTGCTTGACTGCCACAGCTGCAATAGCACCTGTCCCCAGGGCCATGGAAAACTCTCAGCCTGGGTTAGCTCAGAGCCTGAGCAGCAGCAGCAGCATCCCAGCAGTGAGTGCAAAATGCAGTGTGGGTTTATCAGAGCACAGGTTCCCTGAGCTGATTGAGCTCTGCCAGCACATCCTGCAGTGAAATGGGCAGAGCAGGGCAGGAAACACTGGGGGAGGCAGGAGTTCTGGGAATGCTGAGCCCCTGTTTGGCCTCATGTTCTCTTGGAACTGGGGAAAAAATACCTTCTGTGCATATTGTATTTGCAGGGAAGGCAGGAATGATGAATCCGACTCCATGTTCTCAGAAGGCTAATTTATTATTTTATGATACTATATCAAAGAATACTATACTAACTATACTAAAAAATAAAGAAAGGATACTCATTGTTCAAAAGACAATAATGAAAACTTGTGAGATCTTTCCAGGGTCCCGACACAGCTTGGCCCTGACTGGCCAAAGAGAAAACAATTCCCAGCAGAATCCAATGGAACAATCACCTGTGGGTGAACAATCTCCAAACACATTCCACATGAGCACAACACAGGAGAAGCAAATGAGATAAGAATTGTTTTCCTTTTCTCTGAGGCATCTCAGCTTCCCAGGAGAAAAACCCTGGGCAAAGGGATTTTATCAGAGAATGTGAATGGCACCTGTGGTGTGTGTCAGCTGGCAGCTCTCTCTCCCTGGTGTGCTCCCAGACACTCATCAGGGAGCTCGGATGGAGCTGTGGCTGCTCCAGCCAGGTCAAGCTGCCAGCGGCTGTTGCCAAGGGACAAGTCTCCGTCTGGACTAATTTAAAGCTGAAAAAACGTGTGAAGTGAAAAAAAAAATGACAGCAAGGAGAAAGGGTCTTGCAGATTATCCCAAATTTTATTTATGGGTAGATCCTCTGTAATTTTGTAAGACAAGGCAAGAGATTACTCTATAAGTAGTTGCCAATAAAGCAGTGAAGAGGTTAAAAGTAGTTGAAAAAATTATTTCCCAAGGGGCAAAATTTATTTTGAAGACTTCCGAAGCATGATGGCATTTAATTCAGCCTCAAACCCAGTGTATAACCTTTAAGCAGACACATCTTAGAAAGAGTTTTCATTCTTGAACCTCAGACTGCAAAGAGGATGATAAAGGAGAATTTGCCAAACATAAATGCAAGACTTCATACTTTTTCTGAATACAGTAAGATCCATTGCCCAAAATTCTGGTTTATTTTGGCATTTAAACATTAGATTATGGAATTAACCCTAAACTGTTGATGCCTGATATTTAGGTATGCTAGTAAAGTCTGTTAAAATTTTTTGAAGTCTTAGGCTTAGCTTACCTCTTGATCCTATCCTGCTGTGGATCATGAAATAAAATATGGGTTCTAAATATTATCAATATTTCAACTGATGGAATTTCATTTATACCCCAAATGTTTTCACAGAACTGATATTGCAGGCTCTCTCTGTGCCTGTACATTCAAACACAGTTGTAGTTGTAGATACAGTTATTGCCAGAAAACTGAAGTTGTGTTTTCAGGTGAGAGACAGGTTGGCAGACCTTGGATCATTGGATTATTTTGAAAGTTAAGACAAATCAGGGTCCCTGTGCTGCAGCCACTGCCCTGTGCTGTGTGATTTTGTGCATCTGTGCAATTGCTGTAACTTCACTCAGATCTACTGTAGCTCTTTGCGTGGTTTTCCATCACCAGAGGTTTTTCTTTACAATTCTGGAAGGCCTAAACAATGTCTGTGAGGGAAACCACTGAAAGTTCAAATATTATATAAGAACTAATGTTCATTTTCAGAGCTATTTGACACAAGGTGGGGATGAGCTTATGTCCCAGAAGGGCTCTTTATTTGTATGTGACATGTATTAAATCCTTCTGATTAGTTGCTGCAACTGATGTCTGATACCTGCAGAAGAATGTAGTCGCAAAAATTTTTCCTGAAGTCACATCAAAAGCTGGCAAATGTTTGACCATATACTATATAAATATTTAATTTTATCTTTTCTTTTAGCATTATATATGGCTAGTTTTGCATTTCTTTATTTTTCCTTTCATTTATCTGTTTCTTTTGCTTTTACTCTCCTTTTTCTTTAATCAAGGGTGGGGTTTTTCTACTTTCTGTAATAATTCAGAAGGTAACAAACAACCTGGAGCATCATTGGCACAAATTTTAACCCCACATTTCAGATGCTAACAAAACACACCAGCAAAGCAGCATAAGAGGATCCAGGAGAGAAACCTAATGTGACACAAGGTGGCTGTTTTTAAGGCATGGGTGCATAAGAGGAAACCTGTTTTGTCCCACTGAAAGCAATGGCACAGTTATTTCCACGGCGAGGAGCAGCAGCTGCAGTAACACAGTGGCTGCAATGAAAAATTACAAGGGGTGTCTGTTCTCATATTGGAGATAATGGCCTGATCACCAGCTGAAGTCAGTCAGAAATCTCCCCCTGTGGTGCATTATTGCCCAATTAGGTGTATTATGGGGTTTTGCATCCCTTCCTGAAGCATTCTGTGTGGGCCAGATGATGAGGGTGCGTTGGATGGGCCATTGCTCTGTTCTCAAATGGTAATTCTGCACTCTTGTGTTTAAGGGAGGCAAATCATGGGTGAGGCTTAATGAGGCAGAAGGAGAGAATTTCTACCCTTGGAAATTGTTTGCTCAGGGTCACATTTTCCTACTTGTCCAGCTCCCTCCTGCCTGAAATGCTCAGTGATTGGATTCTGGCAGAGCAAAGGGAGATGCTGTTGTTTTTTTCAGGCAGAGTGGAGGGAGGGCAGAGCCACTCAATTAACTGCAGACCACAGTAAACAATCCCATCTCTTTCAGCAGGGACTACCTTCATTCTGGCAAGGGAGACATCAGGAGAGTGACAAGACTGCTGAATAACTGCATAATACAAAACCTTCACAGCCTTTCATTACTAGATGTAGGAAAGGGATATTTAGATGGCTGAAACAGAAAATGTGAGAGCAAGCCAGTGTAGCACATAAGTGACTGATGAAATGAATAGTCTGACTCCTCTGGAGGAGAAAAACACGGGATCCATGATGTGGCTGAGTCTGAATGACCTGGAACATCTCCCTAGTGTTTGCAAAGCTTTCTTTGACTTAATCATATCAGAGTTTGCAGACATGGAAGGAAATGTGCTCCAGAGAAGGAGAGGAGCCTGTGTGGATGTGCTGCATTACTGAACACTACTGTGACTCACCTGGGGACATGCTGGGCACCTCCCAGGTAAGAAAGGCTTGCCTTGGACAGTCCTGTTCTCAGCAGCCCATCACCTCCCCACTAACAAAGGCAAGGCTCACTTCTACAAGTGTCTTCTTCGTTTGGAAAGAAGGTTTGTCTGCTAAGGAAGGCAGGAGCCTCCCCTGAAATGGAGAATGTAAACCCTCCCCACCCCTCTGAATTGCTGTAAATTTTAAATTAAGGGGCTCTCAGGCAAAGATATGGGAGCAGGAAATAACAGTTCTTTAATAGGGAAGAAAAATAAAAGGATAAAATGAACAATGCAGTAAACCAGAACAACACTGACAGAGTCAGAACCCAACCTGACACCCTGTGGGTCAGGGTGTTGGTGGCAGTGCCATTGGAATTGTGGCTCAGCCCTCCTGCAGTGTCAGGGGTGGTTCTGCTGGAGCAGGGATCCTGTAGAGAAGGATGGATTCTTCCTCTGAAGATCCAGTGGGAGAAGAGGCAGCTGCTGTTCCTCTGGGGAACCCTGTGGAGAAGCTGTGCTGCTATTCCAGAATCTCCAGATTATATCTGGGTAGCAATGCTTGGCTCCTCCCTCTGGGCTCACATCTCCCAATGGCATGCTGTAGTTCTTATCAGCCATGCAGGGACATTCAATAGCTGTTATCAGCAGATGTCCCCTCCCGAGGGAGGAGTGAGTGTGATCACTCAAAGATAAGGCAAACTGCCCAGTTGACAAAAGACAATCTGCCATACAGATGGTAATAGAATACATTTTGCCTTGCAATCTGGAACAACAAGGGAAAGCCAACCTGGTGCTATCACAATTGCCCAGAGTTTGCTCAGCCTCATCCAAACCCCTGTGAGGCAGCTCTGATACACACCAGCAGCCAGTGTGACACAGAGCTCAAGGTGACAAACAGGAGAGGCTCAGGGGCACTTGGCTCTGACACTGCACCTGCAGCACAGTGCCACTTTTCTGTCACCACTTCTTTGCTGTCTCTGCATGGCTGCAGGACAGGTGGGGATTTTGTCACCTCAGATGAATTGGGTCGTGCACCTTCTCCTTTCCTGCAGCCAGAAGCGCTGCTCACCATCCACAGCCACACCAGAGGCACAAAAACCCTGCTGGAGCTCTGATAGGATGTGACAGAATCCTGAGACTGTAGCAGTGCAGGACATGTGCTGCTGAATGAGAGAGTGGGAGGAAAAAGGAAACTCAATGCTGCCTTCTGGTGCAGCTTTTATCAAGGCAGTGAAGGCCCTGGAAGGACCAAACCAGCTGGGGAGCAGGAAAATGGTGAGAGCAGAGAACATCTCCCCAAACCCAACCCTCTCTGAAACCTCATTGACTCCTTGTAGGAAAAGTTCATCATCACTGCAGTCCTTGGCACTCTCATGAGCACTTTCCATGGCATGAATAATTCCAGTAGCACCACTCTGCTGTAGGGTAGCTGGGCTCTGAGTTTCTCTTGAGGCAATCAGCATTTTCCAGACGCGACCTAAATCTGAGCATCTCCCTCTGTCCTTGGTGTTGTTAAGGGAACCATCGTGGGCAGATGAAAAAATGAAAAAAGGATTGGTTTGAAATTGAAAGTTGCACTGAGCATTTTTGAATTCTGAAAATCATTTTCCAGGCATTTAGCTTGAAAGAATCTTGAAAAATTACTTGGAAAAAAAAAAATGGCAACAAGAAGAGATGATACAGGTTTTGTTCCACAGCAAATTTGAGTCCATTCTGTCATGATCACCTCAGGAAGAGAGGGAGAAATTTATATTAGTTTTTGTAAGCTTTATAAGTTTTTTTCATAAGCTTTCATAAGTTTTATATTGTTTACTAATATACCTAAGTCCTCTCTTTAAATCAGAGAGCAGAACTTCATGGATGGTAAGAAAGAATTGCAACTCCACTCAAAGGGATTATTTTGAAGGCAGTAGAAGGAATTTCCTTTTGTTTTGTGAGTAAGAAGTACAGAACTGAAAAAAAATCTATAAGTCTTTTACATTACTTACTGTAAGGAGACTATCAGTTCAAAATAAACCCAGTTCTGCTTCTCATTCAATAATTGTTCCTGATTACCATCTTCCTAAATGCTAAGTATATATTTATAACACACTGACATATTTAGCTGGTTCTATTAAAATTGCTGAAATTGTTTATGCCATTCAGCACTGCTTTATTTCAGTGCCTTTATTGCACTTCAAGTAGGCAATATAATGAAATTCTGATCCTACATAATCTATGAGTTTTTTGATACAAGCCACTTTTGTCTCTAGGAAGAACTAGCTTTTCCTCAGCAAACAATGTCACCACTGTGCAGAGAGATAGAAACATTTGGAGCAAAACAAAATGTAGAAATTCAGATTGGTTGATGGTAGGAAAAGGTCATTTTGTTGATTTTCATCAGGGAACAGAAGAACCTCAAAGAGTGAAGACTGTGTTGTTAAATTGCTCCTGAGAATCATCAGCAGCTTTGTTTGGCTCTTTCCAGAAGTGCTCATTTCACTCCATTACAGCACAGCACCAGAGAGATGCATCAAGTGGTTCAGAAAAAAGACAAAAATCGTTGCTCTAAAAATGTTTGTTATCCATAATTATAATTTATGGGAAACAGGAACATTTTGTGGCTCCTTTGTCTGAGGAAAGTTTTCTTCAGTTGGAGAAGCTGCTGAAATGCCTCTAGCTTGGTCTCCGTGAGAGGAAATAAAAGACTAAAAAATAATTTCTCTCACTTCTAAGCCCATCACTGGCCAGATCTGGGGACTGGACCAAGTTCATGCACCTGGAATTAAACTCATTGCACCTAAAAGTGTAAAATGTGGGCTCTCACCTGGTGCAGTGTTAGCCCAGGCCAATGGGCCAGCAGGAGACATCTGCACACATCTGCACAAATAAATGGAGATCAACCAGCTCTGCCTCTCTTGATTAGGGGACCCAACATCCAGTTTTTGGACTGAGCACTTTAATTTGAGCTCAGCCATTCCATCTTGTGAATAAATTGATAGTCCAGTGACTAAAGAACTGGTCCAGTTGCTGTAACTTGGAATTCCACCCTGCCTTTATTGTTGTATCTCTGAATGCTTCCCTCATGAGAACTACTTCTGCCTACCAATACAGATTTTGGGGTAATACAGTCTTGTGCCAATCATTCCATTATTTCCTTTTTGCTTCTCAGCTGAAAGAAGGACAAAAAAAAAGAGTTTTTTAAAAAAGAAAATTAATCAACAATGATGGAAACCTTTGCAATTTTATATAGATCTCTGTACAGATATGCAGATCTGCTGAAGACATTATCTGCATTGTTATTTTTTTAGCTAGAATTGATGGATGTTATCCTTACTTAAAGGTAAGTCAAGGTAAATAAAGGTAAATTAGGTAGTTTTCTTTCTTAGCAAGTAGTAACTTGAATTTACCTATGCATGCACTTTTATCCCAGCAATTTTTCAGTGCCTCTTTTTAGAATTGCTCAAACAGTGTGGATCTAGAGGAAATTTTTTTAAAAAGAGACATAGAAAAAGAGTCTCATGGGTATTTTTATTGAATAAAATTAAATTTTCTTCTCCTCTTTATTTAATTCATACGCATTCTCTGTTTCATAGCCCTAAGAGTATACTACAAAGATGAACAGATGTCCTGGTAAATATTTTTTACAGAAGAGTAAAAAATGTAGGGTGCAAAAGGGACATCTTAGTCTTTGTATTAACTTAGGCAGTTTCATATCACCTGGAATTTGTCCATCCAGTTTAGCTTTTCTGGCCAGAGGAGTTTGTGGATTGATTATAGAAGTCCTCTGGCTTGAAAAATACAGCTGCCATATCCAGAGGTTCTTCCCTGATTAATTTATTAAGATTTGAAACTGTGCCCCATAAAGGCCTCCTAAATACTGCTGGTTTGAGGGACAGGTCTGGCGAATGGTAAAAAAGTCATTAAAGGAACTTTTCCATCAGCTGTAGTTGTGGTTTTAGGAGAGGGGGGTCTCAGTGACGCCAAATTGCAGCTGTGAGTGAGAAAAACTAAAAAGCTTTCCGTAGATGTTGTAATTTTTGTTTTCTTTGCAAGATTTTGTCCCATATCTTTAGTTTCATCAGTCATTAATTATCCCCTGTCTCATCAAAACAGATCAGGTTGTTGTGATTTGTCTCCTGTTGCTCTGTTCAATCAATTAAAACATAAACTGCAGCTCTCTGCTCCATGATGGAGAAACAGAGAAACACCAAAGTCGCAGTGGCACCAGGGATCATGCTTTTTAACTTTCCTTTTCCTGCTCAGAAACAACTTATTCCAACGTGATATTTTATTTTCTGTCAGTAAATTGAGCTGCTCCTGCAAATCCTATTTATTTTGCCTTGTAAATTCCCTGCATTTTATGTGGCTCTTCACTCAGCTCTTTGTAAAGTAAGTGTGAGCAATAACCACTACATCCCCCAAAGGAGAGCACTGAATATTGTTTGCTTGTGGAATTGTCTTCATCCAATGAGGCAAATTCCAAAGGACTAAAAGAGGCTGAGTAGTGGCAGGTGGGAATGGTCTGAATCTGAAATTCCTGAAATTCCTTCTACTGCCTTCAAAATAATCCCTTTGAGTGGAGTTGCAATTCTCCCTCACCGTCCATGTAGTTCTGCTCTCTAATTTAAACAGAGAATTTAGGTATATTAATAAACAACATAAAACTCTTGAAAGCTTATAAAAACTTATAAAGCTTATAAAAACTAATATAAATTAGTTATAACCCTAACTAATATAAATTTCTCCCTTGCTTCTAGAGGCGATCATGTCACAGTCCCTCAGAATGGACTCAAATCTGGAGACAGAGTGTTTGTACAGCTGATACCTCCACAAAAGGTGTGACAAAAGGACCTTTGCTCTGGTATTTCACTACCTACTCTTTTTGTGCATTGCAGTAAAGCCCTGTGAAAAAGAAACAACTTCATGCTAAATCCACTGTAGGTGCATGACCATGCAACAGCCTGAGCTAAAAAATCCTGGATTTCATCATGGGTTCACAGAGATCTTGCTTGGAAGAGACTCCAGAGGTGATTCAGCACAGCCTCCTGCTTGGAGCAGGGCTGTCGTTGCCTGGGGGCTGTGTACAAGTCACAAATGGGATGGGAATGTGTCTTGAGCTGTTTTATTTTTTACCATTAGTTTTATTACATATTCATGACAATGGGAAGATTCCATCAGCTCACATCTTAGGCAGCAGACAAAGAACTTAATGTTACAACTCACTTTGAAAGTTTTTTGACCAAAGCAAAAGCGTATTGCCAGTAGTTCTAACTACTATAAGAACACATACCTTTGGTTTAAACAATGCTTGTTTATTTCAAATACAATACCTGCTTGTAAGACTTAAAACACAATGCACAGAGCTCCATTATTAAGCCTAGAACTTCTTAATATTTTGCTAGATACACTTTTTTATATCTTAGGGAGTTATTTTAGACAAGCATTAATACACACACCATTGTTCTAGTTGTCTTAATTTTTCTACTTCTTACAGAAGTAGAAAAATAAAGAGAATTTTATTTCTGACCTATCTCATGGCTACTGCTTCGCTCTAATCACAGTTCTGCCGTCTTTGAGGATTACTTTTTGCAGCTTTTCCTAAACTCTCTGATTTTATGGATTCTCACTCAGGGCCAACACCATCAGCAGATCACATCAGTCTTGCCTTTGATTGACTCAGTCCAGAAATCTCCAAGAGTGAGATCAAACCCTCTCAGGGTAACCTGTTCAGTGCTGCAGCACCCACTTGGTCGTTAGGGTTTGCCCAGTATCCAAGATCCCATTGCCATTGCTAAAAATGGGGAAAATTAGCTTTTGCTTTTTTCTTTGCAGTAGCTCAGGTTGACTTTAGATCAGTTCCTTGGTATCTCCTTCAGCAGAGGACAGGATCCAGCTCCCCCTTCTCTCCAGACAGGTCACAATCCCAAGCTCCCTCACCAGCTGCTCAAACCTCTTCCTCTACATCCCTTTTGAAATTATGAGCCCAAAACCAGACCTGTATTTTAGGTGCAGCTTCACTAGCACTAATATGGACAAAAAATACCCCTGATCTGATCCCCCACTCCTCCTTGGGAAGATGAGGGTGCAGTTTGCCTTATTTACAATGAGAGCACCCTGCAATAGTGACTGCTGAGAGCACTGGGAAATAGAAACTTCAATCTAAAATCCTGCATATGCCAGCACACTTTTTTTCCTGTAAATCTTAGTGACATTTCACCTGTACAACCTTGCCAAGGTAAGGTTTACTGTGCACTTACAAAAAAAAAATGACTTGCAGACTTGCTGCTTGCCTGGTATATGCAATATTTATTTATTAGTGTTTTGATTTATAAGACTTATATAAGAAAGTACATTTTCCAAGCTCTAGGAGATTCTGCTGTAAATTAGAAACACAGTCACATAAAATAGACAAGTTATTGCTCCTCCCAGAAAAGTTAAAAGAGACACCCAAAATTGCATGAAACTTTGATTACTGTGTCTCAGTCTGTATAAAATACACTTGGGATGTTCAGTATCTCCACAATTATGCAGAAAGAGATAAGAAATTCCACAGGTTGCTCTGACTACTGCAAAATTGAGGTTGCAGCTGGTCATGAGAAAAGTGGAAATTTTAATGGTGTGTGACCTTTATGGAGTGTCTTGCCTTGGTAGGGGCTAAGGTGTAGCTGCTGGCGTTGAACCCAGGGGTGAGAGTGAGGGACAGGGGCAGGGAACAGGTCCAGATCTGTTGTCATATAGCACAAGAGTTCTATTACCATTACATTACACGGGTTCCATATTGCTGGAGCTTTGTACCTCCTTGATGTTTCTTGTGGGCAGCTCCTCCAGGCACTGACTCTGCCTTGTCCTCACAGCAGCCAACTGACTCCAGTTCCCTCAACCAACCAATCCACTCTTTTATAACACTCTTCTGATTGGCTACAGCTGCAGCTTGTTAACATCAGGCCTGCTCCTGATCCTTAATAATTGGCTCAGCTGCAACTCTTTAGGGGGTAAGATTACTTTCTACCTTTATTTACCTATGTTCTGTCCCCCTACAATTCCCCATTTTCCTTTAATTATGGAGTTGCAGCATTTCTAAAAGGACATACTCAAATAAATTACATTATGATGCATTCATATATTTCATTCAGAATAATAGCTATACAAATGTTCAAACAACATATTATAGTAGGAATATATATATATATTTCTGAGTGTTGGTTCAGTTTTACAGCTTTTCTCAGTTTACAAAGTACTTATCTTCAAAATCTTTTATACTCATATTTTACAAACATTAATAGCTGCAAGCGATCTATTTTACCAAAAGTTGAATATTAAAGTCCTGTTTCCCTGAATTCACTGGGTCATCCCAAATCCACAAAGTCGTACAGGTTAGCATTTAAGTCTTTTTCTCTGAAGCATGTCGGGGTCACCATTTGTTACCATGTAGTGTGAGAGTTCTATTGTCATTACATTGTAAGGGTTCCACATTGCTAAAGTTTTGTGCCTCCTTGATGTTTCTTGTAGGCAGCTCCTCCAGGCACTGACTCTTCCTTGTCCTCACAGCAGCCAACTGACTCCAGTTCCCCTCAACCAACCAATCCACTCTTTTATAACACTCTTTTGATTGGCTACAGCCATGACCTGTTAAAACCAGGCTGCTTCTAATCCTTAATAATTGGCTCAGCTGCAACTCTTTTGGGGGGTTAGATTACTTTCTACCTTTATTTACTTATGTTCTATCCCCCTACACAGATCCATGCTTGTATTTCTGGCTGACACCTCCAGCTCCTGGCATGCTGCAGGTCATGGCAATCAGTGTTTGCTTGGGCTGGTGGCTTTCAGTGCTGAGCTCTGGCTGCTCCAGAGAGAGCCATCAGATATAGCTGCTATGTCCTGAAGGCCACTGGCTCTTACCACAGGTTTCTGCAGCCATAAACTTCTGTGCAGGAATTTGGGAACTTGGGATGAATGCTTAGAGAAAGAGGTGAGTTAACAACACTCAGCTGAAGTGTAGGGAAGCTGCTTCTTCACATAATGTGTGATCGAGCTGTGGAAATCCCTGCCACAAAGTGCTGTGCACAATAACTTTCCTTCCATTAAATTGCCCCAGCATCTCTATTGTTCCTAGAGAGGCTGGGACAATTCAATGAAAGGAAGGCATCTAAGGGATATTTTTATAATGAAAAATGTCGTTTTGTGGTTAATAGTTATAAAGGACAACACAAGTTGCTCAAAGTGTCTCTACAGAGAGAGCTGCTGGAGGATAAGAGGAGGTTTCAACAAGTAATCTTGGGCACACACCAGTAATTAATTTTTCTCTAGGAATTAACTGCAGGTCACTGATGGAAACAGGGTTATGGATGTGCAGACCTTGCTCTAATTCAGTGGTTTTCTTGTGTTCCATCTCTGGTGCTTCCTCTGGATTTGTAGAATCACAGAATCCCAGATTAGGTTGGAAGGGACATTTAAGATCACCCAGAGTCAACCCCTTGCCAAACTTTCCCCTAGATCAGGTTGTTCAGTCCAAGCTCCTCTGGATTAGGAATTACCCTGTGAAGGAGCTTCCAGAGCCTGGGCACCAAAAGTGGAACAGATGAAAAGCCACATAAAATAAATATCTGTGAGTGCCTCCTTGTGCACTGGATGTTGTTACTCTCATCTGGTCTCACCACATGGCAACACCAGAGAGACCAGCACTGGCTTTAAAATCCTGAAAAGGATTTTAAAGCAGTCAGCTACTCCACATGACAGCTGACTTTTAACAGTCAGCAGCTCAAGTATGGTGCTTCTCTATGAAATTTAATAAGATTTAAAAAAGAAAAAAGAGAAATTTCAGATTGATTTAAAAGTGCTCATAGCCAGATATATATCAAAAGAAGGGAAAAACTCAAAATAGGCAAAGTTTTACTTTGGGGTTTTATAAATTCTAGTGCCTCAAAGATCATTCAGTCTGTTTTGGAAGAAAGAAGCTTTTAAATTTTCTCTCTGACAAACTGGTTTTTAATCCCCAAAAGTTAAGCATAAAGGGCTCTTCAAACAAGTTCTAAGCACTTTATTGTTCAACAGGAGAGATTTCCTTCTTTCATTTCTTCTTGCTTAAGGAGAAAGCAATAATTCTGTTTGCTCAAAAATTTTAAGACGAAAAACCTGTGGCAGAGAAAGAACTTGGAAAAAATTAGAAAGGTGAAAGTTTCAGAAAGATCGTGGTGACACCAACCTAAAAAAATATTATTAGAAACTTTAATGAATCCTTAATGATTGCACATCACAACCTATAATCCTCTAGAGTTCAGAGAAGACAATCAAGTAACAACTTGCTTGAAATGCCTTAGCAAATTATGAGCAAATAAAGACAAGTTAGGAACAACAAGAAGTGTCATTTAGCTTTTGTCATGCTGGTCTTGGTAAATCCTATTGCTTAAATAATTTAAAGAATAGAAGAAAACTTACCTGGAAATGAAAAGAAGGAAAGAATTATAGAAAATCAGCAAAAATTGCAAGTGTGTATGTGTGTGTATATATATATGCCCTTCCTTCCTTCCTTCCTTCCTTCCTTCCTTCCTTCCTTCCTTCCTTCCTTCCTTCCTTCCTTCCTTCCTTCCTTCCTTCCTTCCTTCCTTCCTTCCTTCCTTCCTTCCTTCCTTCCTTCCTTCCTTCCTTCCTTCCTTCCTTCCGCCACTTCCTTCCTTCCTTCCGCCACTTCCTTCCTTCCTTCCGCCACTTCCTTCCGCCACTTCCTTCCGCCACTTCCTTCCGCCACTTCCTTCCGCCACTTCCTTCCGCCACTTCCTTCCGCCACTTCCTTCCGCCACTTCCTTCCGCCACTTCCTTCCTTCCTTCCGCCACTTCCTTCCGCCACTTCCTTCCGCCACTTCCTTCCGCCACTTCCTTCCGCCACTTCCTTCCTTCCGCCACTTCCTTCCTTCCGCCACTTCCTTCCTTCCTTCCGCCACTTCCTTCCTTCCTTCCGCCACTTCCTTCCGCCACTTCCTTCCGCCACTTCCTTCCGCCACTTCCTTCCGCCTCTTCCTTCCTTCCGCCACTTCCTTCCGCCACTTCCTTCCTTCCTTCCTTCCGCCACTTCCTTCCTTCCGCCACTTCCTTCCTTCCTTCCTTCCTTCCGCCACTTCCTTCCGCCACTTCCTTCCGCCACTTCCTTCCTTCCTTCCGCCACTTCCTTCCGCCACTTCCTTCCGCCACTTCCTTCCTTCCTTCCTTCCTTCCTTCCTTCCTTCCTTCCTTCCTTCCTTCCTTCCTTCCTTCCTTCCTTCCTTCCTTCCTTCCTTCCTTCCTTCCTTCCTTCCTTCCTTCCTTCCTTCCTTCCTTCCTTCCTTCCTTCCTTCCTTCCTTCCTTCCTTCCTTCCTTCCTTCCTTCCTTCCTTCCTTCCCCTAGTTCATGAAATATATTATAAATATCATTCATATAAGAGAAGATAAAGAGGTGAACAGTTCACAGCCTATCACTGGCTCCATTAGGCAAAGTGATTTTTTTTTATCTAGCAAAGACACCCAGCACATAAAACAGAATAAACCAATCACTACATTGAGTGACTGGAAGTAAAATCTAAACAGGTACATATTAAAAATATAGGCAAAAGTTAAATGGAGGAGATAATTCACTAAGATGACAGTTTGCCTTTGAGTATGGTGATTTTTTATGTGAGAATAAATGATTTTCTAGAAGGAATGTTTTGGGTTTTTTAGGCAAGACAAAGAAAAGCCTAGAAAATGGATCTACCTGAGGCTTTTCAGCTTCTCAGGAGAAAAATCCTGGTGAAGGGATTTTTCAGAAAATATAATGGTGACAGTACAGCACATGAGGAGTGTGAGGATGATCCTCTCACATAATTTGTGTGAGAATCTCTGACCTTGACAATCTCCAGGGTGAGAATGTGGGGCAAGGTGGTGTGGTTGAAATGCATCACTAGAGAGTGAGGAGGATTAAATGATGGCAATCAAACGATGAACAAAGCCAAGCTGTAAGGACAGGTTTATTGTATATGGGGGGAATATTCCTTCCTGCAGGCGGCTGTGGGCTGGAGGAAGGTGGAGGCTCATGTGGCAGATCAGCAGAGCAATTTCACCTCATAATTTCTGCATTTCCAAAGACATGAGCACTTGAATATTCACAAAATTCACAGAATTCACAGAATGACCAGGTTGGAAGAGACCTTCAAGATTATCAAGTCCAACCCAGCCCCAACCCCTCACCCAAACCCTGGCACCCAGTGCCACATCCAGGCTTTGTTAAACACACCCAGGGATGGGGACTGCACCACCTCCCCAGGTAGAACATTCCAGAACTTTATACATGTTCTGTAAAAATCTTTTTCCCAATATCCAACCTATATTTCCCTTGACACAGCTTGAGACTGTGTCCTCTGACTGCCCTGAGATGTTTGTGACCACTGTGGGAAGGAAACCTTAGAGGAGCAGTCAGCACAGGTTTGTTCAGGGCTGCAGAATCACAGGGCAGTGCAGGCAAATTGGAGTGGGGAATAAATTCCTGGGAGAGCTCCATCTGACTCAGAGATCTATTAATTTGTGAGACAACTGTGACAGCTTCCATTGTTAGTTGTTACTGAACTCACAGTTCATGAAGACAGGAGAGAAGCAACACTAGATGAAATCCGTCTAGTACAGGAATTAAGTCATAACAGTAATGGTAATAAAATACTAATTACACCTGAAGCAGGGTTTTAATAATGATAATTCAGATTATGTTAATGTACCATTCTCTTTAAACATGCTAACTACCTGTTCCAATTGGAGAAGGTCAATGCAGTGTGTGCCTGGCTCTCATCAATTTTTTTCTTATAACCTGAAATTCACAGTCTTGGCTGACGTCCATTTTCCTTTTCCAATCAGCAGTTTACATTTTAAATTCATTCATTAGGTAATAAAAAAAATCTTTAATTAAAAAAGTAATTTATTCTTAATGACTCCAGGTCCTATAAAATGACAAAAAGTATTGCTTTAATCCATTTATTAGAGTCTGAGTGACATATTATCTCCCTGGAATGCTAAATATGATCATTATCAGCTTTGTTTACTCAGCACACACAGAGGATTTTTGGCTGTGTGGAGATGCTGGTGCCCTTTATTACTTTAGCCCTGGCTACAAGGCCTGCATGGTGACTGCAAGCAGTGCCATTAAATTTGATATCCGTTTGATTAGGAAACATTTCTTTGATAAGAAAGGGCCAGGGTAAGAGCTGATATTCTAAAGGGCTGCTTGTGGTGCATTCAGAAGAGTTTCAGTGTTTGTCAGAAGCTGAGGGAAGAGGAGGGTAAGGAAAAGTGTTTTGGCTAAATGAGTATGGTTTTTTAAGAAAGAGAGGAAGAGAGAAAGAAGGAAAGAAAGAAGGAAAGAAGGAAAGAAGGAAAGAAGGAAAGAAGGAAAGAAGGAAAGAAGGAAAGAAGGAAAGAAGGAAAGAAAGAAAGAAAGAAAGAAAGAAAGAAAGAAAGAAAGAAAGAAAGAAAGAAAGAAAGAAAGAAAGAAAGAAAGAAAGAAAGAAGAAGTGGCGGAAGGAAGGAAGTGGCAGAAGGAAGTGGCGGAAGGAAGTGGCGGAAGGAAGGAAGGAAGTGGCGGAAGGAAGGAAGGAAGTGGCGGAAGGAAGGAAGGAAGGAAGGAAGGAAGGAAGGAAGGAAGGAAGGAAGGAAGGAAGGAAGGAAGGAAGGAAGGAAGGAAGGAAGGAAGGAAAGAAGGAAGTGGCGGAAGGAAGGAAGTGGCGGAAGGAAGGAAGTGGCGGAAGGAAGGAAGTGGCGGAAGGAAGTGGCGGAAGTGGCGGAAGTGGCGGAAGTGGCGGAAGTGGCGGAAGGAAGGAAGGAAGGAAGGAAGGGAAAGTTAGTTTCTCTTTCTTTCTTTCTTTCTTTCTTTCTTTCTTTCTTTCTTTCTTTCTTTCTTTCTTTCTTTCTTTCTTTCTTTCTTTCTTTCTTTCTTTCTTTCTTTCTTTCTTTCTTTCTTTCTTTCTTTCTATCTGTGGGTATTGGCTGAATTTTTGCAGCATGTTCTCGTCTCCTTCCATGTCCAGGGTTAATTCCTTCATATCAAGTGAATAATGCACTAAATTTGCATAGCAGGGTGGGGGAAAATAGGGAAGGGAAAGGACAAAATAAATTCAGACACGGAGCTGGCCTGTCTTGGAGGGAAATTAAGGTCTGAGTATCTGATACTTGCTCTGTAAGTACACAAGAGCCCCTCCCTTGGTGCTGTGTGTCATAGCACAATCAAGCCAAATTTCATATTCTTGCAGATATTCTTTTCTGGAAATGGGGAAAATTATAGTTTTTAATGGTTGCTGTTGACTTTAAATTTCCATTCACTGTTTTTAGCATGACTTTTCTATTTTCAGGTTCAGAGAATGTACTCCAGTGTCAGTCACAGAAGTTCAACATTTATAGAAAATCATTGTGAATGTAAATCACATCCTGAGTGAATACCTAGGAAACATCAGCTCATGATGAATGCAAAATGTCAGAGATTAGCTCTAAAACTGCTCATCTGAATTCAGAAATAAAACATTGTAAATAAGCATTACAACTGTCATGCATTTAGCATTCAACTTTATCTGTTTCATAAATTGGGCCTTGTCAGCATTTACGAGAAAATGAGATGGACAAAAAGAGGGAGTGAGCAAGTGCAGTACTGATTTGCCAGGAATTTTCCTTCATTGGCAGAGGACTGTAAAGTATAAATGAAGTTATGATCATGTCCAGTGGTAATTTGTGATGCCATAAAATCAAGTTCATTGCCTGGCATGTTTGGAACATCAAGATTAGGCATTTTTTGCCCAGTTTGTTTGATTTTAAATATTCCTAAGAGTTGTGGTGTGGCATTCACATTCTCTGGAAAAATCCCTTCGCCCAGGATTTTTCTCCTGGGAAGCTGAATGGCCTCAGAGAAAAGGAAAACAATTCTTATCTCATTTGCTTCTCCTGTGTTGTGCTCATGTGGAATGTGTTTGGAGATTGTTCACCCACAGGTGATTGTTCCATTGCATTCTGCTGGGAGTTGTTTTCACTCTTTGGCCAATCAGGGCCAAGCGTTGTCAGACTCTGGAAAGAGTCAAAAGTTTTCATTATTATCTTTTTAGCCTTCTGTAAGTGTCCTTTCTGCATTCTTTAGTATAGTATAGTATAGTATTCTTTAATATAATATAGTGTAATAAAGTAATAAATTAGCCTTCTAAGAACATGGAGTCAGATTCATCATTCCTGCCTTTGATGGGGCACCCTGCATTTACAATATTGTGGGACTGGTGTGCTTCAAGTAACACAGGCTGGAAAACTAGAAACATGCTTAAAAAATGTTCTGCACAATTACCCAATTGCTGTGGAAACTGCTTTCTGAATTTAAAGTGTCCTTTTCATTGAAAAAGTTTGAACATTATGAAGTAGTCCCACTCCAAAGGAATATTTTGGGACCTCTTTCAGCAGAGAGCTTCCAAAGGAAAAGGTTTTTCTGACACAGTCCTTCGTATCAAAATTAATCTTTTTATCTGACTCTGAAGACTTGATCAAAAATGGATAAGCACTAAGTGGAGAAAATACTATTTTCCAGTGTATTTTAACTCTATATTCATTGAGTTTAAAATCTTTCTTGAAGTCATATTTACATATGAAAGAACCCCATTCCCTCAGTATAGAAAACTGAGACATGTAAATTTGCAGCTTCATTTTCAATAAACCTGACCCAAAAGCTTTCAGCTCAGAAAAGGAACAATTATTCCAGCTGAAGACTGGAAATGGAAGCTGTCCCTTGTACAGGGCACATCTGATTTCTGCACCATCCCTCCCACTCATCTCATGGTGTCTCTCAGAGCTCCTCAGGACACAGATGCCACTGTCCCTCTGCCAGGTGGCCCTGGCACCTCAATCCAGATTTGATTTTTTATAAAAGGCCTTTTTCCTAGTCCTTCCCTCACCTTCTTTCCCCTTATACAAATTTCAGAACATCAGGATCCATGCTGATTTTCCAGATCTGAAGTGCATGCTCTCTGGTTTTGATGGTGGTGTTACCAAGGATACCATGATATGTTTTACTGAAGATGGTAATAACTCTTCTTATTTTTTTATTTTCTGGACCAAAGTAATGTTCTGCTTTCCAGTCAAGAGCTGATCAAATGATAGTGCAACTTCAAGTTGCTACGGAAACCAGACTACAAAGACAAAGATACAATATTTATCTAATATCTTCCTTGCAGAAGCATATTTTTTCCTCTGTATGCATTCTCTCAGAATTGTTTCTTAAGCAGGTAACATCAGTTCATAAAGTGAATCCAATAATAACTGTAGCAAAGTGTGTATGGAACAATAAAAGTGTTTTATTGCAGTAATCCCCAAAGACTTCACATGGTCATCAGATAGTAAAATTCAATATATAAATGGTAAGGAAAGCAGTTGCCCACTTTCTTCTCTGTCAGTGTTGATAATCCATTGTACAAAGAGCTTTACGGAATATTGACTTAGAAGAGCCTGCAACAGTTTTTGCAGTCACACCTTTTGATGTGGAATATATTTTTATTGGCCCTACAATGACCATGAAAAAAATGACCATGAAAAAAAAAACCCCAAAAAACAAAAAAAATCAGATACTGAATGTTAAATCTGTTTTCTGTAACTGAAATAGACAGAAACTTTCAAGACACTTGTACAAAGTGGCCTTTAAGAACAGTTCCATGGGCATTTCCAGTTTGTTTCAGAGCAAAACTCCCCAGGTGAACCTGCTGGCTGGCGCAAGGGGCTGTAGCTGAGCAGCTCTGCACCTCCTCAGGGCTTTGTAGCAAATGAGAAAATACATTTGAGGGCAGTTTACAGAAAATAATGGATATAAAGGTTCATCAGACAGCAAGGAAATTGTGTCATCATGAATTAGTTTTAATGCAGCATTTGCAAACATAATTTGGACTGGACAAGAAGCCTCCATCTTTCTTCATATCAGAAAGGGGCAGAAAGCTGATTATTCTTAGGGTTCCATCTGTCCACCTTTGTCCAGTTAAGTTATGTTGAAGGGGTTTTTTTTGGGTTTTGTTTTGGAAGTGTGCAATACAGTCAAAGCTTGTTGGCAGGAGAATGTGACAAGAGAGGAACCCCTCAGCAGAGTGATAGCTCAAAAACCCCACAAGCTGCTGCTCTTGTTTGAATTTTAAGCTCCATTGACTTGAGCATGGTTTCATGGAGCTGAACAGCAGGAATATTTTGTCACATGCATATGAAATTTTGTCACATACATACACCTAAATGCTGGTGTCTCCTGGCTGAGTGTTTAGGCCAGTTAACTGAGATGACCACCAGCAGAGATTGATTAATCACATAAACCCCAAATAATGTCCAAGATAGGTGAGATTAATTATGTCCTGAATTGTCTTAGCTGAGACAGAGACAATGCAAAGAAACACTCCATTTTCAAAAGGCTTCAAACCATTTTTATTCTAGCACTCATGCTGTTTATACATTCTTACAAAACTCCTAAGTTTACTCGTTGGTTACTAAAGACAAACAAGGGAGTTTGGTGGAATAGGCACTTGCAGGTTTCTCTTATCTATCCTTCTTTCTTTCTTGGTTTCTATGTCAATGATCTTGGTAGAAAATTCTTTCAGGGCTAAACATGGATCTTATCAAACTTCTCTCTGGCTCATGGAAGTCTCTGTAAAACCTCTTCCACCCTGAGTTGCTCTCTGTTAAATGCAGAGGGGAACCCAGGCAAGAACCAAAATGAGATGCCAGGCACACAAATCTCACTTCTGGTAGGAGACAAATCCTGGCTAAGCCCAAGCAAATGGAGAGAACAGCATCCCCGAGGCTGTGGGATGTGCAAGAAACCTTTCACAGCAGCTGGATCCCAAAGCAGATGCACCTGGGCACAGGTGGAGGCTCTGGGATGCTTCAGGAGAGGGGGACACGCAAATTTAAATGATCTGGAGGTGAGAGGGCATTTAGGGAGAGGCTGTTTGTGCTTGCACACAGCTCAGGGCAGGATTTGCTGTCTCAGGCTGTGCCGTGCCAGGCTGAGCGCAGAGCGGTGGCACACACTGCCTCCTTTAAACCAGCAGGGCACCTTTCTGTGCTCAGCAGGGTGGGTGTGCTCTGTGCCACTCCAGGCTTTCATATTCTTCAAGGAAATGGGATCAGCAGACTTCCCTGCAGAGAAGCAATCAAGTGTACAACCACCAGCTCGGGCCCAAGAAGGAGAATATTTAAGATGTGCAGCTATTTCACTGGTTGGATCTGGCAGTGCACCTCTTATCTGTCCCGCAGGAGGTAAAACAGCAGTTTTGTTGTGGTATGAGAATTAAAAAAAAAATAAAATCTCAGAGCTGGGATTTGCTTTAAGGTTATCAGAAAATCTACTCAGCTTTGCAGTGTGGTGGAGCTGGAATCCTTGTTTACTTGTTCCCCTTCTTAAACTTATTTGCACAGGCTAACATCTCTAGTGTGACACATCTGTCCCACTGCTGGCAGATTTCCATTCCCCCAAAAATTAGATTTCTGTTTCTTCCCTCCCTATCACAACTCTGTGTTTGTCTCTTTTTCCTTTTCACAGCTTTTATCTCCTAACCTCAATCTGCATTTTCCTTTCCAGTGTTTCACTTTCCTTCTCTTCATGGGCAGCTTTTGTGTCCATCACACGCCTTGGAGGGAGATAAGAGATGAGGCTCTTTATTGTGAGCAGTGACTCCAACAAAAAGCAAATTACCAAAAACTGACAGATTCACCAGCATATTTAAGATGAAGTCTGAGCAATTATCAGGGGCCTTGCAATTAATTTCCTCATGTCTCCACCTGCAGCTTGTTAGCAATGCACCTGATTCCAGAACGAGGGGATGTGGATTCCTATTAGAGATTGTCGTGCTCTTGTGTAGGCACATGAATTTTTCATGCAGATGCTCCTATGGTTGGGTGATTGCTTCTGCAGAAATATTTGCTTCATCACTAATATATTAAATAGGATGCAGACACTAGCACAACCTGGCTTGAGAAAGGGAAAAAAGCTGGCACAGGATGAAGCCTGTCACATCTAAATGACAGCCATGTAATAACTACTGCCATGTGATAATGCAGCTTTACCTTCTCTTCTGTTATTTCCCAAATTAAAAATGATGAAGTGCTGCAGCTACCAAACCCTATGTTAGCCTAATATATTCCCATGTCAAAGAGAAAATTTCCACCAGATAAATAACGAATCCATTTCTTTCTTTGTTTCCTGATAAAAATCAAGACTGTTTGGTCCACGACTGAAGGTCAGAATTGACACTGCACTTCCAGAGAGCACAGACATTGATTGCTGCAGGAGGTTTTTAGCAAACAAACCTGAGCAGATCAAGTCAATATCTACTTCAACCTTTTCACACACTGTTGATGTTTTTGTGAGAGTTAGAAGAGAGTTGAAAAGAGGCTCCTTTCTCTCGGGTTATGATGAATGTTTTTGGGTGGGGTTTTTTCTGTCTCTACAAAATAAGTGCAGAAGTTTTGGGTGGAATTGCCATGGTTGTTCCAGTCTCTTCACTTCTAGAAAAAAACCATAAATTTATCCTATTTACATAATTTTGGAGAGCCACAAACCTAAACTCTCTGCTTTAGACTCACTCATATGGACAACAGAAGAATCCAGGCAGAACCAGAGCATGACACAGCCCAAATCAGATTTTCTACACCTGCCTGCCTTCCCTGGCAGCAGAAAGAGCAGCAGCTCTGCAGCTCTCAGTGGAGCAAGAGGCCTCCCCGTTGTAAAGATTGGAAGCTCTAAAGTAGAGATCAGATCACTCCTTTCTGCTGCCAAGAAAATATCTGTGAGCTGGAAATTGAAGACCGACCACATCTGGGGCTCACAGAATTGTGACTTTCAGGCTGGAAATTCCATAGAGCAGACTTAGTTCAAAAGACAGATGGAGGATGTGTGTGAGCCTCAAGAATCTTATTTTAAAGCTGCTTTCACTCTAACCTCAGCATCACAACTGTAGCTCTCTTATATACAGGTTACAATTTTTTCCCCCTCACAGTTTTCATATTTCTCAGAAGACTGGCTGTCTCTTTAATCTCAAAGAAACTGTATTACCTTTAATTAAAATAAGGTTTTGGCTATACTTGAAAAGGATATTTGGTGAATTTTATCTGGATACATAAAACGAGAAAGCACAACAGCTTCTAGGCCTTCTGTTATGGCTAAACCACCATCAAGAGTCAAACACCTTCCAGTTTTGTGCTGCAAATTTCAGCCTCATCACCTGCTCATGTTGCACACTGGAGTAGCTGGAACACAAATATACTTTTGTGTGGCTGTCCTTAGACCAAGACACAAGTTGGATGATCATTTGGTTTGGCTCCATTTAATTCCTGGCACCAGACCCCAAACTCAGCTGTCCCAGACAGATGCAGTTAAAATTTGGCTTTTGTCATCTCAGAGATGGATTGAGCAGATGGGATCACAGGGTTGGGCTCCTCCTCCTCACCTGTGCATTATTATCTCTGTGTTTCCATCCAAACACTGATATTTGCACTGGGAAACACACAGTGCCTGGCAATGGGAACAAATCTGGTGCTGGGGTCCTTTCATGGTCATTAATCTGAGCATGGTGGTGGTTAAAACCCAGCCTTGATTTGTGTTCACCCCTCCTAAACATTTCACAGATTTTTCAGCACCATTTGATTAATTATTTCTTCAAGATCACTGTTCCTCAAAAGGATTCCTATGAGAATGTCTAGACTTCCAACCAAAATGTTTGCATTTGTTTTTGGACAGCAAAGAGCAGTGAAAATAGACTTAGAAGTGATCAATGAACAGCAAAAGAAAATATATAAAACCTCCTAATGCAAGACATGAAAAACTCTACAAGTTAATCATCCCAGTCATTAAATAAATATCTATAAACAAGCCATGTCTTAAAAGACTCAGGATCAGTTCAGAAAAGGATCAAATAAAAGGAATCAATTTAAACACAAATGACATTCAAAATAAATGTTTTGACTGGTGAAGTCAATGCAAAATTGATTAAAGAGCTTAGTGTGTAGAGGTTGCAGCTGACTAGGTCTGGCTTCTGAGAAAATGTTTCTCATGTTACTAAACCTTCTGTTATTTCATTTTTACCCTAGTGTGATGAAATGGATTTATTTCTTATTTACAATGAGGTGCTAAAACAAGACCATGGCTCGAGCTGATGCTGCACATATGAGCTGTTCCCTGGAAATCTCTATTTAAAATGTTGTCAAAGCAGCCTATAGATGATTTAGGGACAGTGGGATCAAAACAACCATATTTATAAGCTCTGACATACCTATATTTAAGGTGAATGCAGGCAAAGCACCAATTGGATTCAGCTTGGAGAATATTAAAAAAATAAAATTAAAAAAAAGTTAAAATTATGTAAAACAAAATTATCAGCTCTGAGAGACAAATACAGAATATCTGGTGTGTTTTTAAAAGTCCATAAATGTGAGAATTTCAGGAAGAATGAAGACATTTTCTGGGACTGTATATACTTCTAAAGTCTTGGAGAGGCATGATAACATGTGATTATAAGGTGGAAGTGGGAACCTGCTGGGAGGAAGGAAAATTTTTTTCAGGAGAAGAATTTCTGAACTCAGAGGGAGGCTTACCTTTGCTGAAGAGGTGAACACAAAAGCTAAAGCAAACTTTAGAAATATGTGTAAGGTTAAATTAAAAAAAAATCCAGACAAAAGTAAGCTGAAGTTTGAAATGACAGCTGCAGCAGTTGCAAGTTACCAAATTTTGAACTGAATTCTAGTCTGGGTGAATGAAGATCCAGAAAGCAAAGTGTGATCAGTCACAGATTTCTGGGCGCTCTTAATTGGGCTGGAGACAATTAATTATTGGATCATGATCATGATACAAAGACAGGGCCAAAAATGGGCTTTGGTGTTTGAAAATAACATTTTAGGTTGTCAGTAAAGGTTGGGTCTGGACAGAGTGGGAAAGGAGAGGCTGTGAGGCCACAGATATTAACAGGGTGAGGGTACAGACCAAGACAGCAATTTCCTCCACTTTGAAGCATTCTTCTGTTTGTTTAGATGGTAAAACAATTTCCAAACAGGGCTGTGCCCATCGGTGAGCACAAGGGAGTAGCCCTGACTCAGTGCTGGAATGCATCCCCTTGTGACTGCTGAACCCCACTGTGGCCATGATATTTTCTGAAAAATCCTTTCCTTAGGATTTTTCTTCCTGAGAAGCTGGGAGGCCTCAGGAACAAAATGTAAACATTGATTATCTGCTGCTGTGGAATGCAACAGGTGCATCTGGGATTGGTCTCATGTGGTTGTTTCTAATTAATGGCCAATCACAGTCAGCTGGCTTGGACAGAGAGTCCAAGCCACAAGCCTTTGTTATCATTCCTTCTTTTTCTATTCTTAGCCAGCCTTCTGATGAAATCCTTTCCTCTATTCTTTTAGTATAGTTTTAATATAATATATATCATAAAATAATAAATCAGCCTTCTGAAACATGGAGTCAGATCCTCTTCTCTTCCCTCAACTTGAGACCCCTGTGAACACCATCACACCCCATCAGGACAAAAAAACCACAGACTGAGCCCTGTCCTGGTTATTGAACAGACACATTTATCCACTATTTTTATCTGTTCCTTTCCACATCACTGATTTTAAGCTAGTATTTGAGACAGGATAATAACATTTGATTGCAGGAAGCTCCTCTTAGGCCTCAGTGGGCAGCTGGGGTGATTTCTTTGGAGGAGGGTGACATTTACTGGGAATGACCAATATGAGCAAAATCCTTGGAAAATGTGATTACTTATTTTTCTGTTCTAAAAGCAAACACTTTTGAAAACCTGTCCTTGTTGTAAATGTCAGTGTCTTGTTAATGAATACAAGTGTTTGTGGGGAGGAAGGAGAAATGCAAAAGGGCGTTTGCTGTGCATATTCACAGGGCTGAATTTCAGCCTTAAAGAGCAAATAAGGATGGCTCTGCTAAGTTTGATTGTTATTGCTATATTCTGGTTCCTAATAGAGCAATATGCCCAGAAGAAATGGAAAAATAATTGGCTATATTTGATCCTGTATCATCAATCATTCCCCCACCCATCCATCCATCCATGCATTTAATGAGAACCACTGAAGTTTCCCTCGGAAGTAATAAACAAAAATACATCCTGCAATTAATTCAGGCATTGCAAAATGTCCACTTAATTTTGCTGGGTGTACTAAATCAATTCTATGCTTCCCTCAGTGCATTGAAAGAAGCTGGCTGGCAAGAACTTCATCTGTTATTAACTCACAATGCAAATGAAGTTAATGCCTTTTTGCTGTGAATTGTCCTCTGCTGTTAAACCTGAAAGTCAATGGGATAGAGGAGGAGCTGACTCCTTGTAAAATGCAATAGTTTTATTCCATTTTTCACCTGCAACCAAGTCCTAGTAAAAGCTCTGACTTCCAGCATTCTTTGCTGAGCCTTACTTTTTGAAAGAAAAACTTCCTGATGCTGTTTCAGGTGAAATTCATTCTTTAAGTTCTCTCTGAGAAATAAAGCTGTGGTTTAGTTAATGATTCCTCTAGCTAAAAATTCCATCAGCATAGTTAAATTTAACTTTTATTTCTATGAATGACAGTGGTGCACTATTACATTCTGTTCTAAACATGGGCTTTTCTCAACCTTCATTGGCTTCTTTTTCATTTACATTTCCTCAGTTGATAAAGGTAATGTGGAATACTGTGGTGCAAGTTTCTGGTATTTTTTTCATGGCACTTTAGATACTTTTTCTTTTCTCCCCACTTTTATCTTCATTCAGGTTTTAATAACTCCAGGTTTCATGTTCAGTCAAATCTTTTTTGGTTTCATATCTTTCAGTATAATAATGAGGAGCAGATAAAGAAAAGAAGATGGAGGGAGATAAAGTTTCATCGAATAAGACATCTCAGGTTCATTGAAGAGTGATTGAGAATTAAAATATTTTAAATGAAAAACTGTGACTTCTTTGAGTCCAATCATGATTAATTAGAATGTTTCACTTGAGTTTTGAACACTATCTGGTTTATCCCATGTCACCTGACCAGTGTGGTTGAGATCCATTACCTCAAAAATCAAAAATATAGGCTTGTAGACCTGCCTTAGTAAAAAATCCCCAATGTACAGTGTGAGGAGGTATAGAAAAGGAATTTATTTAAGCCAGGATAAACCATTTTCAGGAGATGTTCGTCTTCTGCATTAATGTCAGAGGTGTTGAGAGGTTTTCTTCTCCACATATCTCCACTGGCTTCTGGCTCCTATTCTAAAGAGCCATCCATTGCTTAAAGGAATTTTACTAATTAGCCACAGAAATTTCCAGTGACTTGCAGACAGCAGAGAAATATGACCTTATGATCGCAGCTGAAAATATCAGAACACCTGTTATAGGCCTTTCTCCCTTATCCACCCACAGGTTCTTGACCTCCCAACCCTCCTCAAGAGAAGATTTCTAATATGCAGAAATATGAGGACTTATTCCAGAAAAGAAGAAGGATTTTTTTTCTACAGATGAGATTCTGTCACTCCATTCAAGCAGCCAACCCTGGAACACAGAATCTTACCTCAGGGGCTAAAGTTCCTTCTGCTTTGGGGTCAGCTGAAATCCTCCTAAACTCCATTAAATGCATTGACTTGGTCTGCATTGGCCAAGAAAACTCCCTCCTGTGTAGAAAACTTTTTGTGTATCACTGGTGTGAATGCACACTTCAAATAACATCTCAAAGTCAAATAATAAAAAAGAATTGCTAAAAAAGGGTTCTTTGCCTTCTTTCTGCTTTGCTTTGCCATATTACTGTATCATTCCCACTTCATAACTAAATCTTGACAATGTGGCATTTAGCTGACAGGATAAAATCATAATAAATAAACACAAAAAATTGTAACAGGGTGCTACCAATATTTACTAAATATTAATGAACATTTGCATCACTGGGCTTTGAATGAAATTTGGTACACAAAGACTGCTTCAGCTTATGTGTGTGAAAGATAAATGGGATGAGTGGCAGTGATTTTAAACTAAAAAAAAAGTTAATTCAGTCTAGATGTAAGTATTTTGCTACAACAGGTGTGATGAAAGGCACAGGTTGCCCAGAAAGGTGGTAGATCCTCGTTTCTGGAAACATTCAAAGTCAGGACAGATCTCTGAGCAACCAGATTTAGTTAATGTTCCTGTGCCTTACCTGTTGGTAAGGTCCTGTAAAAATCACCTAGTTCAACCCCCTGAAACTTGCAGGGGGACCTTACCAACCCAAATAATTTTTGTTTCTATCATTCTATAGCATTAAAGCTTGAGCTAGTCACTTATGGACTCCTGTGGTCACCAATTGTTGTGGTGTTATGAGGGTCCCCAGGATGAGGTGAGAGATGAGAATTGACTCTAAGTTCTTAGAAGGTTGATTTATTATTTTATGATATGATATGATAGATATGATATGATATGATAGGATATGATATATGATATGATAGATATGATATGATATGATAGGATATGATATATGATATGATATGATATGATATGACATACTAAAACTATACTAAAGAAAAAGAAAGGAGACATCAGAAGGCTAGACAAGAATGAATAATAAAAACCGGTGACAGACTCAGAGTCTGACACAGCTGGACTGTGATTGGACATTAATTAAAAACAATTCACATGTTTGGATAAACAATTCTCCAAATCACATTCCAGAGCAGCAAAACATGGAGAAGCTGAGGCTTCTCATCTTGCCAGGAGAAGAAATCCTGGAGAAGGGATTTTTCATAAAATATCACAGTGACAGACTCCTGTAACAGTTTGGAAGGAGCACAGGAACCTCTAGAGGGCTGAATTCTGCACCTGGGCTGGGACAATCCTGGTTTTACACTCAAACTGGGGACAGGAGGCTGGAGAGCATCTCCATAGGAGGAGATCTGTGGGTTTGGGATGATGGCAAGTTGAATATGAGCCAACAGTGTGACCTGTCAGCTCAAAAGGACAACTGTGTAATTTACAGGGTTTTTGAGATAGAATTATTATTTGAGATAGAATTATTTTGAGCTGTCAGCTCAAAAGGACAACTGTGTAATTTACAGGGCTTCTTGAGATAGAAATATTGGAGCCCTATGTAAAAATGCAAATATGAAGAGGACAGTACGTGATGATTCCAGTTGTCATGTCTGCCAACCCCTTCAGCATGTTTCCGATCCATTGCAGTTTATCAGATATCCATGATCCCTCTTGTTTGCAGAACTGACAATTATTGATGATGGAAAAAAATAAGATCACGCACATAAGAAGCCAATCCCATCTTTCTGTTCAAAGTTCTGCATATTTGACTGAGAGAGATGGAGCTGCTGAAATCTGTTGCCTGACCCAATATGCAAATAATCCCTTGGACGATGAAAAGCCATTGGGATTTCTCCAACAGTCTCACACTGCCTTCAAAAAGAGGTCCTGGTTATTAAATATGATCAAAAGTTGCATGAGCAACTCAGAAAGGTTTTGTGTTACCTTTAGGGAAAGTGTTGAAAAAGTGGGTCGAACAAGCAAATCAGGCAGGAGAGAGAGAAAAGTCTGTTATCAACACAGATAAGCTTTGGAGCCTGCTACAAGGTAGGACAGTGAAATCTTTGAAGTGTTTGTAGTTGTTTATGTATTTCAGTTTTTAAATAGACAAATGGAATGGGAGTTATTTTAGGGAGGCATAAAGCAGGTAACTTTGGTTTACATCAGCTTTGCCCTCCAGGACAGTGACAAGTGTGGTCACAGTGGATTTATCTCTGGGTAGCAGAGTGGGCAACTAAGTGACAGGCAGGACTGACTGATTTGTGTCTTTTTCATTGACTTGCTGAGAGGGTTATTAGCTCCAGAGGCAGGCAGAAGAGACAGCTGAGTGCTGCAGGAGCCAGGTGGGAGCCAGACAGGAAAAGGGATTTCCCGTGTGCTTTGTCCTAGGAAAAACAGACAGAGCTGCGACACCGCGAACAAGGGATGTGATGGCAGCTGTAGCCCTCTCTGAAAGCACCACTTGCCCTTCCTCCATCACCCATAAAACATCTACCACAGCCCTCACTCATCCCTCAGGACAGCCCCAGGACAGACCCAGGCTGCTCTCAGTGCTGCAGCAAAATTTAGGCTGAGATCTGTGTGAGGTTTGCTGCTCTGCTCTGGCTGAGAAGGAGGTGATCAGTCAAAGGCTGAGCTTGGTGATCCTGCAGGTCTATTCCAGCTATTCCAACCTGAATAATTCCATGGTTAATTTGGCCTGGACTGGAGTTGTACTCCTTAGAATGAGCCTTCTTCAGCTCCCTCTGCCTTTCTGCAAATCCAGCTCAGCAGCTGCAAATTTTACGTGAGAGCCCAACTAGAATAACCTGGGCTTTGACTTGGTCTTTCCACAATTGTAACACAGGGAGAGTCATATTTAGCAGTTATCTAAATTGCTTTGAAATCTTCAAAGAGCCCCCAAATTTAGAGCTGAAAACCCAGTTCTGAATTTAAATTTTTTCTAGAACAATCCTTTCCCATGAAAATTTTCTACCTCAGTGAAAGTGCATTTCTTCCCCCTCCTTGAAAACTGTATTTTTGGCAGTTTTTCAATGTTCTCTCTTGCCTGAGAATGGGCTCAAAAATATGTGATCAAGTAATACAGAGTTTTTAGGCCAATAGCAACATTACAGTGCTGTGCAGGAATGACACAGAAGCCAAATCAATGGATGGAAGCTTGTGGTTAATGCATTATCTGGATCTAAAACTGTCAACCTCTAAGCTTGACAGATAAGTTGTAGTCACTGACATTTCCAAATGTTTATGTGAAATGCTGTCCTTGAAAGCACTCACCTCAATTTTTAAAAAATCTCATGTGTTGAGTGGTTTTCATGCTGACATCCCACATCTGATGTGGTGTTACCAGCTCCAAAAGAAAAACAGGAAAAGGTCCTCAGCAGCCAGCTCCCAAAAACTCTGATCAAGGCTGAATTTTAGTTGGGCTGGATGATCTCCAGTGGTCCCTTCCAGCCCCAACTGCTCCTTGACTCTGTGCAAATCAATCTCACAATTCTTTGTAACCCAGGAAATTATATTGCCTTTTTATGTATACACAACTTGGTGTTGAGTGAAAAGAAGGAAAACACCACAGTGACCTCAGAAATCATCATAACCAGTTTTCCAAGAGTTATATTTAAGTCAGAAGCTATTTCTGAAGTAGTTGTTGGGTCTACAAAAGTTTATTTCATGGAGTTCTTTTAAAAGTTACCAATGATACGGTCAGCACCAAGGTTTGTTTCTTAATTTATGACATTTCTATGCTGTTACCCCTGGTCTTTCCATTGATAAAAACTTATTGCAAGACTGCACCACTGGACAATTCTATTTTTCAAAGCTGGGCTCATGGAAAAAGGTGAAACCAAACAAAGTAAGGCATGACCAAAACCAAAAATGGATCTACTTCACAATGCCAATATTTGGGCATTTAATCAGTGGTCTTTAAAAATGTTTTTGTAAATATTTGAGTAGGATTTATACACACTTTCAAATTTGAAAAAGTCTGATTTGTGAATAAGAAACTTCAACTCTAATTTTCCTTTTTTTTAAATCTGCCTTTTTATATTATTGGTGAGAACTAAAGGGAGTCATCCAAAGTCCTGTTTGAGCAAGTCAGCACTGTGGATGGACAATTTCCTCTGTTACTACCAGTAAAATTAAAATGTTTTAACTCCAAATACACTGTCAATCAAGAAGTGCTAAAAGTCAAATAAAACACATTTCTTTGTAGCCCTTTCTAGGGAGACATTGCAGGTGGAAGATGTGTTTCACTTACTGTGATTGAGTGCCAGGGCTGATGGATTGGTTTAATGTAGACACCAGCAAGCTTTGCAAGCTTCTAACAGAAAAGCATTTAGAAAATGCAGGAGAATACTAAAGGCAGCAAAAATGTCATTGGAGATAAATGAGAATAAAGGAGGGATTTATTAAAAAGCCTTTAAAGTGTGCACCTTGGGCAGCACAGGGTTGCAGCTGAGGGTACACCAAGATGGACCCAAGATGGACACCAGGTCATGAGTGTGAAAACTCATGAGTTTTTAAGTTTGGGTCCATTTACATGTTGGGGTTAATTGTCCAATTGCAGCTTCAGGTTATGAAGTCCCATCCTCCCAGTTTGCTCTCCTCAATTCTCTGTTGTTTGCACTTTTTGGGACTGAGGCTGCCACGGTGTTCTTGGGCTGTAAAAGGATTGTTTTGTCTGACCACACTGTGAGGAGAACTTGCTAGAACTTTATATGAATTTCAGAGTCACACACTAAGCCAGTACAGAATCTAAAACACATGAAAGCTAAAACTTGAGGCATCACCCACTCAGTTCCAATTCCCTCAGATGCTCTGTCCTGAGGGCTGATGCCCCCGACCTCACTCATCCCTCTGTGTTTTACCTGCACAGCCACAGCTGCACATTCCTCTTTCCGCAGCTTTTTCTCTCCATCTCCTCTCTGGGGCAGTTTCCATTGCTTGATTGTCCTCTAGTTCCTTGAAACTCCTCCTGTAGTGATATGAACGACTTGAAGAGACATCTTGTCTCCTGTTTTTTCCATTACCCATCCTTCTTTTAGTGATTTAGGAGTGTAGATCTCTTCCAGCAAAACAAGCAGCAAATTATACACAACATCACACCAGGTGTTTAGCTGCAGTTTAAGAGAGAGAATATTAAATTACAAAGCTGTAGAATGGTTTAGGTTGGAAGGGACCTTAAAGATCATCCAGCTCCATCTTCTCCTGGAGAACAGGAACGTTCCACTAGACCAGGCTTCTCCAAGCCCCATTCCAGCCTGGCCTTGGACACTTCCAGGGATGGAAAACCAGACCCATGTCTGATCTACATGAGCTGATATACCTGGTTCTGCTCCTCACCTGTTGTGCAGGGGGGAAAAAAATTCATGGTGGTTATAATCAGCTTTGCGGTGTCCTGAAAATCCCTGAGGAAGGGACCGGAATAATGCCTGAACACAAATTCTGAAATAACACTTAAATAATTAAAATAGCTACAGAGACACAGGGGTGAGTTTTACCTTATGCAAGCTTTTAATTTATTTGTATTCCGATCAATTAAATTAAAATAAAAAACAAACAAACCAGAATAGTAGGATTTAAAAATAGTTTAATAATTCCAGGAAATGTGTAAGCAATGGAACTTTTCAGATTTCTTCTTTAACTCATTTGGAAGAATTTATGCATGTTCTGAAATTACCTATATTTCAGTATGCAAGCAAATACAAATAGTGATAAAAAAGTTGAGCCAATATTAAATTGAATTTCCCATGCACATAAATAAACATTAAGTTTCTGTCACCATGCTATCAGTCAGGTTGGTGTACAGATGTGGTATTTATACCCTAAGGAATTATTCTGGCTTCTCTGAGACTTTTCTTTGTAAATCACTCACAGGAGACAGGCTGAAGAAAATTAAGCAAGAAAATCATCAATACCTTGCATGTGATCTGGGAAGAAATGCATAAAATACTTCTATTGATCTAATTTCTATTTAAGTAAGCATATTTCTTTGAAGCAGCCTATGCAAATTCCACAATGACAGATGCTTTATTGAAGGGAACTTCATTGAACTGTAGCTGGTTTAGAGTCTTAATTGTAAAGTATGTGCAATTGTAAAATGTGCCTGGGTGGACCTACGGGTTTGGCACCATTTCATCACTGCTTCCCCCTCTCTTTTCTTTTTAGAAACAACAGCTCTGAATGCCACTGTCCCTGTTTTCATTTCCTGGTCTGGTTTGGGCTTTTTTTGCATTGAGGAAGAGTTCATAATTTCTGATGGAAGCACTCCTTGGATTCTTTCAAGAGTAGTGGGGTAGAGTTTGCTCTTTTGGAGCCTCACTGCAGTTTGGAGGGGTTCTGTACAGAGACCTACACATGTGGTTAAGGGAAAAAAAACCACTTTGCAATCAATTTCACAGCAAGAGGACAACATCTGCATGTTTGGTTCAAATACAGCCTATAAAACAATTAAATTAGGTCTGGGGTGAAGGGCAGTATTTAAAACAATTATGTCCTCCCATCCTATCCTGTCCAATTTTTAGCATTTCTGTGCTCATATGATAATAATTAAAGCATACCTTTTCTTGCAAAATGGACAACTTTCTCTCTAATGAGTGCAAATATGGTTTTTTAATATAAATCAGAGAAATATAGTGATATGGACACGTTAAGGTTCTATTAGCCATAAATATTTTCCTTCTCTGTTGGCAGGCAATGTTTTCCCCTGCTCCCAAATGAAGAACTATTGTGTGCACAAATTGGAGAAAAAACCAAACCAGCTTAGAAAAGAAAATGTTTTTGCTTTGCTCTCTAAACATTTTCAGTTTTAACAGTTTCAGGAAACATTCACTGCAGTTTTAGACAATCTCAGAGCTGCATGTGGTGGAAACAAATTAGTACAAAATACCTTTTCAGGAATCATCTGATGGATGTGAGGAAAAACAAACCCAAGACAAAGCCGGAAAGCTAAATAGGGATGTGAATATTAATCATTCAGCAGCTCAGAGATAGATATCTGTGCAGAGACACAATTTCTCAGCTGTTGTAAATCAACAGAAACTTGTCAGAGCTGTGTTGATGTATGTCAGCTTGGGATCCAGCCTCATGTTGCTCCTAAGGTGTTGAAAGCGAAGGGAGCCAACCCACCTTGTTGTTGATCAGCATCGACTCCGATTTATTGATTAAATCAGCCACTTTATATAACAGTGTTAATTAACTTCATGCATATTGCAAAATTCGAGCTCACGATAGGTCACAGAGAAAACTCTAACCCCTCCTTTTGTTTTACAATACCTGTGGTTTGTTTATTGAAAACAGGACCAGCGTTCTCACTGTGATATGAAAAATTCTCAAAACCTTCATATCTGTTCCCAGAGCAGCTATCTGTTCCCAGAGAGCCCAAGGACAGAATGTTTTGCCTGTTATGGGAAGACTGTCTGAGAATCTTATTGTTTATAAAGTGGTGCTTGAGAGAGCCTGATCATTTATAGAATCAAGCCTGGGAAATGCTGCTTTATCTCTACCTTTTACTTTTCCCTCAGCTGTGTACCTTCATGGCCTCTTTCTTTAAGCCATGCTTGAACCAGGCTCTCCACACTAAGGCAGGAGACAAGATGTCTCTTCAAGTTTGCTCATATCACTAAGGGAGGAGTTCTAAAGAACTAGAAAAAAATCAAGCACCAATTTCCATTTATAATCATGGACGATTTAATATCCAGTCCCTGTTATTGCCTTTGAGAAATCTCTTTATAAAGATACAACTTCACATTGCCATATTTTTGTATTTGTAAGGATAGATACCTTTCCTGGAATATGTGTCCAGTAAAGCATCAAATTTTTGTTGGGAAAATTAAGTTCTAATTACATGTGTAATAAACCACTGCCCTTTTGAATGTGGCCTATGAAACATAAGAGAAGTTTCATGTTTTTTTGGAGAGTGGCAGCAGGTTTAGTAGCAGAACTGTAAGAAAAATGATGGGAGTGAGAAATTCACCATCATCTTAATTTACACAACACAGGAAGCCTGCAGTGCAATATATTGTGCCTTTTAATTAGTTTTCCACATAAGTAACTTTCCAGGTAGTATGGAAACATTGGTCAAGAAAACAAAGCAATTTTATATTAGGAAAAAAACATAACACAAACTAGAAAAATATAGCTGAGTGTTTTCCCCCAATTATTTGTGTTCTCAGTTGTTTTTTATTAATACCCAATAAATTCCATTGATATAAATCATCATATACAGGGAATCTATCGTTGGATATTTAGTGGAGATCTACCAATACCGACACAGTGAGAAATTCTTCTGAGTTACAACAAAAATCATTATGAAAATTAAATATTTTCATAGCTGTTAAAGCACTGTTTCCCAAGTGCTTTAAAACAATGCTTCTTATTATAGAAAAAAGAATCAAAAATAAGGAACTCCCACCATTTTGGCAATTTCTTTTTCTATCTTCTTCCACAGAATAAAAGTGAAAATTCAAATGTAATTTTCAGTATATTTTTAGTGCTTCTGCTATTTGGAATATGATTTCAATTCTTACATTTCCTTCAGTGCTATGAAAACATTTAATTTTTATGACTTTTTTGATGAAACTCAGAAGAATTTCTCACTATCTAGGTATTGGTAGATCTCCACTAAATAACCAACCATAGACTCCATGTGTATGGTGATTTATATAAACTGAATTTAATTCAATAGAAAATTAATTATTTAATTCAGCAGTAAAATTCCACACATTAAATCTAGATAAAAATAGATTTTTTTATGCAAAAATTATATTTTTATATTTTTTTACTTTATTTTCTTTCATAATTCCATGGATTTCTGTGGTGCTTTTTACAAACTCAAATTTAGGGCATTGTTTTTAGATGTAGATCAATGTTAGATAATTTTTAAAAATCACCTTTGAGTTTGATTTTACCTTACTCTCTAAGCAAACTTTGAAGTTCTCACCAAAGTATTTCACTGATTTGTACTTGTTGGTTTAATCCTTGTTCATTCCCCTTTCCTTTCCTCCTAGATCTGGGGACCAAAAAATTATTTGCAGGAATTTGCTATTGTTTTACACTGTATAACCATAAAATCTTCCTGTACTATTTAAAGGTAAATAAATCAGTTGTGTAAAATGAATAAAAGCTATGAAACATCCAGATGGAGCTTTCTACCCATCAAAAAGGTAATCAGCATTTTGCTTAGCAACCGCACTTTAATTATGCCAGTTAATCTTGGAGGTGGAAACAAAAGTGGAAAATCTGATGCTTAACTAAAATTGATTGACTCAATAGAATGTCCTTGAATAAAAGGAGGGGAATAACCTGGCCTTTGGAAACCAATACACAAACAAAATGTAGTTAAAATGATTTCATCATTTGAAGGTGTTTGATTGGCCACTTTTGCCTTTGTTGTCAGCAGTGTTTTAATCTTTAGTAGTTTTGATGGTAATCTTTTTAAAAGAAAAAATTTTGAGGGGGGGAATAATAAAGTTGCTGCTTATTCAAGTGAAGGAAAATCATGTTTTACAATAAAAATGCAAACCAAAAGTATGGTGAAAACAGCAATCTGATAACCAACCGCTCTCCCTATTGTTTTTTTGTAGAAAGGGACTGACCTGGCGATAGCCACGACTCCCTGAACAAATTGGAAATAATCAGATCAAATATAAACCATAGGAGTAATTTATTATCCCTCTACAATTTGTGGGAAGAGGAACCTCCAGAGGCAGAGCCACCCCATCCCCAAAAGTTGTTTAACACAGGTCAGATGGATCACCTGCCCATTTGTGTGCCTTATTGGTGTGTGGTGGAAGAAGAACGAAGATTGCTCTGATAAAATGTGGATATCTACATGTGGTAATAAAATAATATTAATTACCACAGCCTAAAATATCCTAGAGGAATCTCTACTCAACAACCTCTATTTCCTTCCACTTCCACAGAACCTTGACTGTGCAGATGAGCTGTAGAACCTCAGTGTGGGCGAGATTTTTTCACAGCCCTTGTGCTTCAGATATAGTCAAACCAATTGGTCAGATAGGGCTAGAGCTTCTAAAAGAAAAAAAAAATTAATAAGAAATTTTATTGGAGTCCTTGGCATTCATATGAGAACAAATGGCAGAAGCATAGTAAAACATAAAATCAAATTAGTACATTAAATCACCTTAAGAAATTGATTCCTCAGGATTTAAAGGAATGAAACACATGAAAAAATTGTATCATGTGTGGTGACATGTTAATGGATTGTTTTTCATGTGTTTTGCTGTTTCCATGCAATAAATATTTACATGTATACATGTGTGTGTGTATATATATATGTTCATAAATACATACAGCTGTGTATGTATATATATGTATATATATGTATATATGTGTATATATATATATATATATATATACATATATATATATATATAAAATAAAAACCCTGCAAATATTTGAATTATAAAAGCTCAAGGATTTTCTAGTGACATTGAGGCTTCTTTTACAGACTAAAATCTCCAAATCAAGCCAAACTAAATCTAACAAAAATGAAGAAAATATCCACTTTAGTGGCAAAATTGAAAATGAATAGAGAAATTCAGTTTGAAATAAGTAATATCTGTGAAAACTTGGTGTGTTCCTGAACTCCTGAAAAGAGCTGGTAGAAGATAACCCTGGAACAGGTGAAGAAGTGTTGCACTATCCTGAAATTTGATAAAATCCATTTTATCTCTAGAGTCACTTCTGTAAAGAATGTTGTGGTGGTTGCCAGCATCAGGACCTCCTTGTGGTCAGCCTGTGTTTAAATCTGTCTTTAAATCTGTGCCCAGTCTGGCTTTGGAGAGAGTTCTCATCCCTGAAAGGCCAGAGAGGAGAAAAGTGAGACTGAATTCCACTGACTTTATGCTGAACATCACACCCAGAAGCTGACACAATTTGCCAGCTTAATTTTCAAAAAGCTGATTCCTGTGCATTTGATTGAAAGAACCTGTATGACACCAAGATGATCTTCAGCTGCACCATCTGGTAGCAGCTCATCTTTACACAGGAGCTAAGTGTGATGAAAGCTGATTTGACAATTAATGCAGATGTCTCTTCGGGGGGTTTGTTGTATATCTCGCTTCCACCACCAAGATTGTGATGCAAAAATCTCTTTGGGCCTGATTTTTATCCCATTCTTGTGGATTTTGAAACAGGACCTGCACAAACGATACAAGATCTGCATGTTAGCAGTAAAGTCGCGTTAGGGGTGAATCATAAACTCTCCTCTTCAGGCTAAGCAAAATAATCATAAATTTTCCATCCCTTGCTGAAATTTAACAGTCTGCCAGGTGGCAACCACCATTTCAGAGACATATGCTTGAAAGGCAAAATGTCTATCCAGCCATCCTGAGACAATTGCCCTCACAAATGTGATTCCAGTGAGAGCTTTACTGGATTTGGAGCCTTACAGCAAAATTAAACTCAAGTCCCAGAGGCTTTTAAAAAATGCTTGGCCTGATGATAGAATCACTCTTTGCCAGCAAATGCTTAATTTTTCCTTTTTTTTCTTTTTTTGTTCTCATCTAGAGTATCCCCAAAGTGGATGGGGCATTGTTTCTTGTCTTTTAAAGATGCAATTTTGAGCAAAGATGCAGACATCTGGAGCAGTGCTCAGCCAAAATTTCTGATGTCTTTTCCAACACTGCTTATCCTTCAAATTTGCTGCAGGGTAAAAAGTAAGAAAAAGAAAACCAAAGCAAAACTCACTGTGCACACACCCATGAAATCTTGCATCTGGCCCTTTGGAGACCTGAATCATGGCAGTGGAAAAACTCTCCTGGATTTAGCTGTGCTTATAGTTAAACACAAGACATCACTCCCTTCCAAACTTCTGTCAAAGCTCCCAGAGCATGAGCTGGACAGATTTAATAAATATATGAGTACGGATTTAATAAATATATGAGTCTGGTCACAGGAGCCATGCCTTACTCCATGGTCTTCAGTCAGTGGGAATCTCCTTCAGAACTTGAGCTCTCCACTTTTTTCAGTTCACAAAAGCATTGGTTGGTCTTATTTGTGCTAATTCCTCCAAGCTAGTCATCCATGCTGCTTTTTAAAGGAAGCCTGTCTGGTTTTCTTAGACTAAATAGGGTTACAGAGATGCTCTTCTCTTTGGCCAGTTGCCTCAGTAATTCAGGAGAGGGAGCAAGAAATTAAAAATTACTTTTACATAAACCAGTCAGAATCACATGAAAATATTTACTTTTACATTCATAGAATCATTTAGGCTTGAAAAGAACTTTAAAGTTGTCAAGTTCAACAGTTAACCCAGCACCAGCGCTAAATCATGTTCATAAGCACCCCACCTTCACATCTTTTCAATATCTCCATGGATAGGGACTCAAACACCACATCACACTGTTCTATTTTCATGATAAACCTCACTCATTACAGCCAAAACTCTATCACACGTTTTTTTCCAGTAGCAAAGTGTGGCTTTAAAAGTAGAAAGAGATTTTAAAAGTGTGAGCAGGTGCTCCTGGCTCCAGCAGGTATTCCCAGAGGATGTATTCTGTATTTTTGATGCACCCATCTGTGTGGCCTTACCTCAGGTGATAAGTGACTCTAAAAGATGTGACATTTGCAGCTCAGTGATATTATGGACTGGCCAGCACTATATCAATCACAGCTGCCAGATGCAAATGCAGCCTGTCACCAACAGAGATCCCTTTTCCCAAAGCAGTTTTATGTCAAGATGAGAGCAGCATGTTCCTGCCTGAGCTGACACAGAGCAGCTCTGGCAAAGTTCATGGAATTATACAAAACTTAATCTAGGTTACATCGACCTATTTATGGTAAAAACCTCTTTTATCTGCTCCCTTTTAAACTCAGAGTTGTCAGTGGTGCTCCTGCTGAACCAGGAAATCTGTGCAAATCTGGGCCCATGTATTGCTGTTGGAAGTAGATGGAATTTTTACTGGAACTAGCTGGAATTTTTACCATGGGCTGGTATTACAACTGGGGAGCACTGGGACTGCAATAATTTAAATAGCAACAGGACACTTTGCTAGAACAGCATTTGAGGTGATAAGAAGCCTCACCCAGCTCACTTTAACCCTGGGACAGCTGGGTAACTATCCTGGAGGTTTTACTAGAATTGCCTCCTGGATTTTGGCATCTTTGGACCATCCCATGACTGAATCAGGAATCCCAAACTTCTGGATTTCTTTGTTTGTGCACTAGAAGCAATAGGAGACTGGAGGTTTACATCTGGGAAATTCAGATGTCTGAATTGATGGTGGATGAACCCTGAGGCTTTCTGCAATGCTAAAAGTCAGAGCAGACTCAGAAGGGTTTCAGTGGGTTTTGTTTTACTAAACTTGGCCACAGTCAGTCCCTTTAAACCCTGTCCTTACAACACCTGCTGGCATTCCCCTCCAGAGAAACCTGGTGCTTGTTCACCAATTGCAGGCATTTCTCACAGAGGTTTAAAGCGTTCTGCTCTTTCTGCAGCTTTGAAATATTCATAGATGTTTGTAATGACTGAAAGGCCTTCTTGGGGAACTTTCAAGCTGTTGTTTTAAAAATGTATAAGTATGACTTGCTTTAACAGCTTTTTCTGAATTTAGATGCAAAACACACCTCCTGTCACTACTCACTCACTCACTCACTCAAGCTTTGTGTTGGGAGAAGAGAGCAAGTTCAGGCATTTTATTTATTAATTTGCCTTTAAGACCATTAATTCTGCAGCATTGATTATGAGTCTTTCTTAGCAGCAAGAGATGTGCAGAGGATTTGTTGACAAATAATATAATATTTGTATTTTTTTTTGTCACTGTTGTATTTTGCAGTACATGGACTAAATGATCTTTAAGGTCCCTTCCAACCCTCCCCATTCTATGATTCTATGGAGTTCTCCTTGGAACCACAGACAGTGGTTATCCTTTTCTCAGCCCTGATCTTTCTGTGCTCATCAATCTGAAATTCTCTGATGTTTGAAACTCTACAGAGGAGCATGGTGGGGGGAAAAAGAAATTTTCCTGCGATATTTCTGATATTTTCTGAAAAATCCCTTTGCCAGGATTTCTTCTCTTGGGAAGATGAGAAGCCTCAGCTTCTCCATGTTTTGCTCCTCTGGAAAGTGGTCTGGAGATTGTTTATCCAAACATGTGAATCGTTTTTAATTAATGGCCAATCACAGCCAGCTGTGTCAGACTCTGAGGAGTCAGTCATGAGCTTTCATTATCATTCTTGTCTAGCCTTCTGATGTCTCCTTTCTCTTTCTTTAAAATAGTTTTAGTATATAATTTCTTTCAATATAATAATATCATAAAATAATAAATCAGCCTTTGAAGAACGTGGAGTCAAATTCTCATCTCTGAACTCGTTCTGGGGACACAACACCACAACAAAAGATGAAATAATTGTTGGTTGCCTGCTTTCAAAAAACTGGCAATCTTTCTAGTTTTGCATCTTAGTTTTCAGTTCAGTCACAGGTTATCATTATAAAATATATTAAATAATAATAAAAGCAGCAGGTATAGCAACTTTCTGAAAATACTATTATGACATCATCAATATTATCACTTAAAAACATTACACCTTACAGCATTTTATAAAAAGGTCACTATTACAATCCCTGTGCCTTTTTAAATGGATTGTAAAACCAGGGAGTAGAGACAAAAAATTCATTTGTTCAAGGTCACTCCACAGAGCACCAGAAAAGCCATGAATTGAAATCAGGTTCTCACAGTCCCCAGCCAGCTCTTTAACTTATGGCCACAATGCCTCTTACCAAGGACAGCAGGCTCTTAGGGGAACAAAACACCACAGCATTAAACAGAAAGCGCCACATTAAAGGTTTTTTGCTTTGCACACTTTATAGTCCATTCCCTTTTATGAATTCTAGAATTTCACATTTATTTGCGAGGCACAAAGGAGAAAGAAATGGTGACTGCAGCTGTTAATAAACTTTTTGGACAGCAGTTTTTTCAGAGTAAAAGGGGCTGGGATAGTCCTGCAGGTGGCCTGTGTAAGGAGGAATAGGGTATAGTTACTCTAATAATTATAGTTATTGTAACTATAGTAATTATAATGTCCTTTTGTTCAGGTGAAGAGAAGATTTAAGAGTAGGCTATAATTACTATTGAGACATCAGTGTGCTCAGGTGAAGAGAATGGGTAGGCAATACATGCATGGTTTTGTTAGTAGTCCTAAACACTTTTTTCCCTCCTTCCTTTTTCGCAAAATACAGAATTCCAGACTTGCAGAAAGGTTTGTGTTGGAAGAGACCTTAAAGATCCTTCAGTTCCAACTCCCCTGCCATGGCAGGGACACCTCCCCCTGGAGCAGGCTGCTCAGCACTGCCTCAGGCAAAATCTCAGATTCCCATGCTCTGATATGATCTGCAAAAGTGAGGAATCACCAAACACCTCAAGATATCAACCAGCAGGCAGCAGTTAAGGCTCAGCTGTTTCTTCTCACCAGTATTGGAGTTTCTTGTTGCAGACATTTTTTCATTAAAACTCTTTTCTTAAAATTTTTTCTTCCTGAGAAGCTGAGAGGCCCCAGGAACAAAATGTAAAAAATTATTTTCTGCTGCTGTGGAATGCAACAGGTGCATCTGGGATTGGTCTCATGTGGTTGTTTCTAATTAATGGCCAATCACAGTCAGCTGGCTGTTTCTAATTAATGGCCAGTCACAGTCAGATAGAGAGTCTGGGACAGCTGCCTTTGTTATCATTCTATTCTATTCTATTCTATTCTATTCTATTCTATTCTATTCTATTCTATTCTATTCTATTCTATTCTATTCTATTCTATTCTATTCTATTCTATTCTATTCTATTCTATTCTATTCTTAGCTTAGCTAGCCTTCTGAGATGAAACTTTTCCTTCTATTCTTTTTAGTACAGTTTTAACGTAATGTATATCATAAAATAATATATCAAGCCTTCTGAACACGGAGTCAACATTCTCACCTCTTCCCTCACCTGAAAACCCCTGTGACCACTGTCACAGTTTCTGAAGCTATTTCCAACTCTAGATTTGTTCCTGGACTTTCTCAGGATCACTTTATCCAGCGTGGTCTGACAACAAACAAACCAAAAACCCAAACCGGGAGAGATATCAAGAAGGTGGGAAAATCTTCATTTGGTGATGGCCACAGAAGTTAAGTAAACACTAATTTTCTTTGTCCAGAGGCAATCCCTACTGCCAATTATTAACATTATTTTTGATTAGTTCAGCGAATCTCAAGGGGTCCATGCTGCATTAATATTGAGCTGTAGACATTAGCAGGATGGGTGAAGAACTTACTCCACTGACTGTGGGGCATTCCCACTGAGAATATTTGTAGAAATGCAGTAAAAATAAGAGAGCTATTAAAAGCTCTGGATTCTCAATGGCCAATGAAGAATTTGGGGTACTTAAATTTTTTTAAGATTTTTTTTTTTCCTGGGAATTAAGAGTTTTTTCCCCCAGGATGGGGAAAATAAATAGATTTAAAGCAGTTTAAAGCTAAACAAAATGAAACAAAAAAATCCCAAACCAAACCAAACCAAACCAAACCAAACCATGCAAGATTATTTTTCTAATCTTCCCTTTAAATATAATTTTGACACTAAGGTTGGTAAGCAAATATAGTGGGTGATATTTTCCATTGATGCAAATATTTCAGGTTACATGGAGGGGTTTTTTGAGATCTGTTTCTGTTTCATAAAGGACTGTGGATCACTGTAATAAAGAAGGGTGGAAGCTCTGCCCAGTGTTAATTGCTTCTTCATTCTGGGAAATGTGCATGGATAGATTGCATGAATAATTGAACTGTGTGGCCAAACAGTGAGAAAGAGATTAGATGAAGCTGAAACACCCAAATGTATGCGTGTGTTACAGGAAATATTCCATTCAAATGAGGATGATCATTTTAAAAAGCAGATAAATAAAAAGGTGGCATTGAAAAGCAGCTCCTTTCTGATGGATGAAGAAAAAACCTTTGGGCCTTCCTCCACTTTGTCTTAACCACTGACATGGTGTCTATAGCAAGGATATAGCACCTGACTTTTGATTTCCATCAAATAAATCTCCAATTACAATTTTCGAGCAACCGATATCTGATTTGTAAAATTTTAGGATTTACCTCACGATAAATTTACTATTTTATCACTGCAGCTACCAATAGCAGCAACACCTACACCAACACCAACATGATTGTTTTCTCTATGGCCAGCATGAGACTTTTCAGAGAGCACAAATGAGTGTGGGGAAATATTTACTCTGAAGAGCAATGAACAGTTTGATTTATTTCGATTCTGATGTCATTAAAATTGTTGCACCTATTTGACACTGTAGATAAGATTATGAAGAATATTGGATGCTTGCATTTATCAAGAAAACTGAGACATTTTTCTCACTAAACACTGTAAAAATTATGGTAATTATCCTTTTGTTTAGAACTAATTGCTCTCTTTGTGCTTTTTCAAGAGAGGTCATCAAATAACCAATATGCTTCTCTTTATAAAAATGTTTTCTTCCATGGGAAACCATATATTTTAATTAGGACCTGAAAATATTTGCATTGCAAGTTATTTTCTTTCAGATTTCCTCATATCAAAATAATGTTCTTATTTTTTCCATTTCCACATGAACTTAATAAGGAAGTTTTCTGAGAAAAGTGAAAAGTGTAGGTGGAAATGAAATATTTGAGTATTTTCAGTGAGCCAAAACAGAAATGAAATTTCCTATGCAAAACAATTGAACTATCACTTCAGCTGTTTGAAGAATGATTCCTAGGAAAAGGAGCAATTATATAAAAAGATCAGACCTGATTTTGCTCTTTATAATAAGCAGCATAATTTAGCCAAATACATTGAGTTTCTTCTCATTCAATTTAGGATTAAATTAAGTTCTTCATTTCACCAGTACATACCTGAATTACATAAAAAAAGTTTGGACTCCTTTATACACTAAATTTGCTATCATGAGCTAATGCAGAGACACAGGCACGAGCCAAGCCCTGAGAAATGAGTTAATACTTTTCAGAGGTAAATAGGCTGGTTGTTTTCTCACTTTTTAATGTCCCTAAGGTTAAAATATAGCAATAGGAAAACAGTTCAGTATATGTGTGCATCATGTGTTTGTCAGTCTGAAACAACCCTCCTACCAAAACTACTCAAAATAGTAGAATTAGGAAATATAAAAAATATTTTAAAAGCTGTGAAAAACAGTATAAATAGCTTTAAGATTAGAATGTTCTTGGAAAAGGAAGTTATAATGTTCAAGTCCATTACTTATTTCCTTTTGTCATTAAATCTACTTTGATGTCATAGAAATGGGTGGATGGATGGATGGAGGGATGGATGGATGGATGGATGGATGGATGGATGGATGGATGATGGATGGATGATAGATGGATGATGGATGGATGGATGGATGGATGGATGGATGGATGGATGGATGGATGGATGATGGATGGATGGATGGATGGATGGATGGATGGATGGATGGATGGATGATGGATGGATGGATGGATGGATGGATGGATGGATGGATGGATGATGGATGGATGGATGATGGATGGATGATGGATGGGGATGGATGGATGGATGGATGGATGGATGGATGGATGGATGGATGGATGATGGATGGATGGATGGATGGATGGATGGATGGGGATGGATGGATGGATGGATGGATGGATGGATGGATGGATGGATGATGGATGGATGGATGGATGGATGGATGGATGGATGGATGAATGGATGATGGATGGATGGATGGATGGATGATGGATGGATGATTGATGGATGGATGGATGGATGGATGGATGGATGGATGGATGGATGGATGGATGTACACTGGGAGTACAAAATATCCATTATAATAAGACTTTTACATAGAATACAATATTTTTATTTAATTCAAACATGTGTGCACTTCAGAAATACATTATGTAGTGTGTTATAATAAAACAATACCAGTAAATCCATGGCTGTGATTTTTCTGTTCAGTGTTTGTCATTCTCTGTAGTTTTTCTTAAAGACTGTGTGTGTCTCTGCCTCTACTTTAAATAAATCAAAATATATGTTTTTTGAGAATTTTACACTCTGATTCTTTAAATAAGATCTAAGGAATGGACCAGGGTCTTTGGGCAGCATTGAGGTTTGGTGGTTACTCTTGCAACGTGTATGTCTGTCACTGAAATTGAACTCTAAACCTTGAATCTTATTTTCCAAAAGACTTTTAAAATTGAATTTTTTTGCTGTCACTCACAAGCATTTAAGAAAGATTTTTAAATCAGTTGAAGAAAGCAAGAGCCCAAAGAACTTTAGATTCCAGTTTGTATATTGCCTGATTGGGCATGGAAAGCTTGTCATAGCAAATTCCATGGTGTGATCCCTACTCCAGCTGTGTTTTATTAAGTTGTAAAGGCAGAATTAAGGATTTTTATATACTGGGATTTTTGAAAGCTCTTAATTCCCAGGTTTCAATTAAATTGCTCAGCATTTTTAAACACCAAAATATCTTTCCATATCAGCTTCAAAGCCTCTGGTCTTGGTACTCATTGCACACAATCCCCTTAATTATAAGAGCTGAGCACTTTGCTGTAGTTAATGGCTTTTATTCCTGTGAGACAGGAAAATTCTCTCACAGCTTTGATAGCCTGAAAATGGCACATGTAATAGATTTAGAGGCTTTCCCAGAGCCACACAGAGAGGCTGGGATGAAGCCAAGAAGTGAACTCATGTCCTCAAGTTCAATCCACAGCTCTGTCTGGTCACCTCTCTGTGTTCCTGGAAAGAGCCAGAGGGGAGAAGATCATGGTTTAAGACTTTTGCGTCCTTTTTGTTATTGTCTGACTCCTTCCCTAATTATTTTGCAGCTTTATATTCTAGAACAAAAAAAGTCCAGCAGAATCTCACTGTTCTGCAACTTCATTTACTTGGAAATTGTATGTTTTGTTTGCTCTGATGTTTCTTCATGAATTTTTTGGAATTTGGAATTCTGCAGAGAACAGTCCTGTGTCTCTGCAGTCCCTCCCTAATTGTGACACCATAATTCCACATTTAACACTTGGAGATGCTGCCCATGGGGTTTTTTTCCACAATGCTCTACAGGGAGAGATACAGGCCAAGTGAACGAATCTCCTTCTGTGTCGCAGACATCTTTTGTGAAAAAATTATTTCCTTAGGATTTTTCCTCCTGAGAAGCTGAGAGGCCTCAGGAACAAAATGTAAACATTGACTATCTGCTGCTGGGGGATGCAACAGGTGCATCTGTGATTGGTCTCATGTGGTTGTTTCTAATTAATGGCCAATCACAGTCAGCTGGCTCAGACAGAGAGCCCAAGTCACAAACCTTTGTTATCATTCCATTCCTTTTCTATTCTTAGCCAGCCTTCTGATGAAATCCTTTCTTCTATTCTTTTAGTATAGTTTTAATATAATATATATAATAAAATAATAAATCAGCCTTCTGAAACATGGAGTCAGATCCTCCTCTCTTTCCTCTTTCCTTAGACCCCTGTGAACACTGTCACACTTCTGGATGAGGATTCAAGTATTGACTTGGAACTTGCTGAGGGAAAATAAGTTCAAGTGAGGCAAAATGGTATCGAAACAATGGAAAAATAGAAAGGGACTGAACTAAAATGTGAGGTTTTGTGCTTTGGAAAATCTCAACGCCATTAATTTCCATTCTCAGCACTTCATTTCTGTATTTTCAGAACGAGTCAAGAAATGTGTAGGGAGATTCATCACAGTGGGGGAAGCTGCACAACTGAGTTTAAAAACACATGGAAGCATTTTAACTGTCATCTTTTGAATCACAGCAATGCACAGTAATGGGACAATGTGACAAAAAATAAAATTTTTGAATGTACTCAAGCATTTTAAAGCACACATTTTATGATCATTTTGATGCCTCCTGGGGCTTTCAGAACACACAGTATCCTGCAGTGGCCTCATCACCCGTCCCAAACATCAAGAAAAAGTTATGTCTGATTTGGCATCTCTCCTCTCTTGCTGCTCCTCCTGTGGCTACAGTCCCATTGAGGTTTATGCCATCTCACTCCCAGGAATGTCACAGGAGGGAATTGGGACCACAGGTGAGGGAGAGCATCAGGAATAGCTGAGATGTCCAGGAAGGAGCCTCATCCTTGTGCATTTGGGGTAAAAAATTCAGAGATCAGAGAAAAGCAGAGAAGAAGAAGCAAACAGTAATAAATGCGTGGAACTTTCTTTGATGGATTGTTTTCCACGTGCTTCAGGAAGCATCTGGGGCTGAGACTTCATTTTCAGTGACATTTTACTTGCCAAAATACAGCGGAGAAAAAATTAAAATGGGATCACAACACATAATTCTGAATTAATATTTCCCTCCTCTTTATCTTCCTTTGGCTTTCATGTATGACGCCCTTCACAATAAAGTCTGAGATCTGTGCAAACCCACAGTGATGCAAACTGATACAGTTCTTAGTGAAGCTTCATTGATTTGTAGTGATGGAGATATGACCCCACCAACATCACTGGAGTTACTTTGATGCCTTCTCCAAATTCAGCCAATGGCTTTGAAGGACAAGACTGATTATGCTGCTTTGAGCTTCTTTGAACAAAAGTGGATATTTCTCTCTGGAACTTTGAATCTCCTATGACATTTCAAGTGTAACTAACAAAATCATAATCAGAATCAAACCCAAAGGATCAAGAAACGAGAAAGAGTAATTACATTATCAGAGCAGAGAAATAAATACCATAGTCTTAAAGCAGGGACAGATGTGAAAAATGTTTTGTTTTTATAGAAGAAAAGCCAGGCAATAGCTACTTCAGTGTCAACTCCATGTTGTGCTCTCTGGGAGGTGAACACATGGGACAGCATACATGGGACAGAGCACATGGGAATGCACTCTGAGCAGAAAAAGAGAAAATGAATTTTTCTGATGTGAGGATGAGACAAGGAGAAGGGCTGAGGTGAAGGAAGGGAAGAGCCTCCCAGCCCTCCTTGCTATGGAGGGAAAATGGAGTATTGAGGACAAGCAGCAACACTGAAAATCTTATTTTCCCATTAATCCCCAATATCAGGCATCATTCCCTGCCCCTGGAGTGGCAGAAGTGGCCAGCATAGCAAGGATGGAGGCTGTGGCCACCTTGTTGTTCCTGATGATTTATGGTCAGAGCTCCCCACCTCTGCTGCCTAAAGATGGAAAAGGCTTGGTCGATATGAACCTTATAGATATAAATCAGCTCTCAGCAATCTGAAGTTTTATTAATTCCTTAAAGTTTTGAAGAAGAAATTATCTGGATCAAATTCTGCAGGTTCTCACGGCAAATCCTCCAGAATATTGTTAATATTTGAATATCCCCTTTGTGCTGTGCAGTGCTCCCCAAGCATCCCTTGGCCCATGGACTCCGTGTGAAGGAAAGCCTGGAAACTCTCCTGCAATCACTGACAAGTGTCCGGCCCCTGTCATTTGTCATTTGTCACTGCTGTGATTTTATTTCTCACTGGTGTTACCCCACCATTCCCAGGACATATTCCCACAAGGCAGCTTTTCCATCACCACCCAGTTTCGGGGAAATAAGCAAGTTTAGCTGTTCAGAAGTGAGTGGTGCTGCTCCAAGTTGGCCCCAGGGAGAAAAATGTGCTTTTATCAGTTTGCTGAACACACTCAGGCACTCTATCAGGCACAGATTTCAGGCATCCTCTCCATCCTTTCTCAAAGCTGGATAGATTTGTTATCCTCCAAGCTTTGTTTTTGGCACATCAACACAGACCTGTTGCACTCCTAAGTCTTATTTAGAGGCAGAACTTCATGACTGGGGCTGGCTGCTGTGTTTGCTGTGTTTGCTGTTTTTGCTGTGTTTGCTGTGTTTGCTGTGTTTTCTGTGTTTTCTGTGTTTGCTGTGTTTGCTGTGTTTGCTGTTTTTGCTGTGTTTTCTGTGTTTTCTGTGTTTTCTGTGTTTGCTGTGTTTGCTGTTTTTGCTGTGTTTGCTGTGTTTGCTGTGTTTGCTGTGTTTGCTGTTTTTGCTGTGTTTGCTGTGTTTGCTGTGTTTGCTGTTTTTGCTGTGTTTGCTGTGTTTGCTGTGTTTGCTGTGTTTGCTGTGTTTGCTGTGTTTTCTGTTTTTGCTGTGTTTTCTGTTTTTGCTGTGTTTGCTGTGTTTGCTGTGTTTTCTGTTTTTGCTGTTTTTGCTGTGTTTTCTGTGTTTGCTGTGTTTGCTGTTTTTGCTGTGTTTGCTGTGTTTGCTGTTTTTGCTGTGTTTGCTGTGTTTGCTGTTTTTGCTGTGTTTGCTGTGTTTTCTGTGTTTGCTGTGTTTTCTGTTTTTGCTGTTTTTGCTGTGTTTGCTGTGTTTTCTGTGTTTGCTGTTTTTTCTGGTTTTGCTGTGTTTGCTGTGTTTTCTGTGTTTGCTGTGTTTGCTGTTTTTGCTGTTTTTGCTGTGTTTGCTGTGTTTGCTGTTTTTGCTGTGTTTGCTGTGTTTTCTGTGTTTGCTGTGTTTTCTGTGTTTGCTGTGTTTGCTGTTTTTGCTGTTTTTGCTGTGTTTGCTGGTTTCTGGCTATTTTCTGGGACTGACATGTAGACATGCAGCTCTCTACGGGCAATTTGCATGACATAATCAAAAAAAACCTGCTTTCCAAAAACCCCTTGTCACTTTTGATTGTAAGTTCAGGATGTCAGTGAGTTCGATGCTTTAGAGTAGAAGTTGAATTTCAGTATTGCTATTTTATTCTGCTAAAATTAATAATAAAAGCTACAAATCTGATCAGTTGCCATGACTTCCAGCTTTATTTTGCCAACACATTTCCAAATTCCCACTTACGCTGTCACCTGAGCTTGAGTGCTGTTTTCTTTTAGCTTCTCCATTCTTACTGTGGAGGGTTTTTTTCCCTCAACTGTTTGCTTCCTGCTTTTTTGAGGAATTGAACAGAATGGGAAATGACACACATTGTAAAACTGAAAATGGGAGCACATAGAAAAAAATAAGGATTATTTTACTTCCAAGTATTTCACAACCTTTTTTTTTTTTTTTTTTCACAGCTTATTTTGGGATACAAAAATGTGATTGGTCCATCCATGTGTGTAGCTCATAATATTTAGTTTCTGTTTCTCTGGCTTGATGCACTTAGGAGTTGGTCATAACAACCATAGAACATCTTAATTTCATGGATATTGTGCTTCAAACACATCCAGCAGACTTTAATTGCTGATGTTATGGAATAAAAAAGTCTATGTTTTTAAAAATTTAAAGTGTTTAATTGTATATAATATATTACCTATTGAGTTAAACTACATTTGGGATTCTGTTTCAATTAAATCCAAAAATTCTTTCTTTTTATAGCTTTTCAGGCCTCCTGGTGCACTTTTAAAAATCTTAATTAATTCTTAGAGTCTTTAAGTATAGCCATTAAAAAAATGCTCTTTTATCTCTTTCACAAACTTAGGAAAGTTGTTTGTAAAAAGGAGACCTAAGAACATTTAAGCAATAAGAAAATCTGAGAACTGTATTTCAGAAAAAGGGTGAACTTGTCTTTTTGAGTACTAAGATTTCAGACTTGTCCTTTATGTCAGCAATCAGAATATTACCAATTTGCTTTTTGCTGAAACAATTCTGGTAAAATAAAACAAATTATAGCAGGAAGTGAGGTGGGAATAATCCTCCAAGTAGGAGTTTTAACAACATATGCTTGTTCTGATTTTAACTGGTGTTACTGCTATACCTGTAATTTTTTTCTGTTAATAAATACTCTACCTGCATTTCTATATTTTCTTTTCCTGTTGCAATTAGATTAGAGCAATAAAAAGTCTTGAGTTTTTATTGTGTTAATAATATTTATATAATAATTGTATTCATATTTCATAATGATTGATTATTATTAAAGATTAAATTAAACCAATACTAATTATTAATTATATTTACTTTAACTTTTATTGTTTTAATAATATTAATTTTATTTATATTAATAATTTTATTATGTTAATAATCATTATGTAATGTCTTCATTATAGTAACAACAAAAAAATTTTTATAGCAGAGCCGCAAAAAGGATCAGAGGGCTGTAACACAACTGCTGTGTAGAGAGAGTTGGGGCTGCTCAGCCTGGAGAGGAGAATCCTTCTCCCACAGCTGATCAGATTCAATAAACAGAAAGTAAATTGTGCTTGGTACCACAGTAAGAACTAAAAAATTACAGCTCAGTTATGTGAAATTATTACTGTGATTACCCAGGGGGATTGATGTTAGGTAATCAAAACGTATATAAATAAAGATTTTGGTTCAACAATATCTTCAGGGCCTTTAAGTAGTACTTAAGAAATGTTATTTTTCTTTATCCAGTGTGCTACTAAAAGTGGCAGCAAAATATACTTTAGAGGTCTCTGGTATTTGATCTCATTCAGGAAATATTAAAAAAAAAAAAAATTGAAACAAGTACTCAAAGTTTGCTGTTATAGCAAAACTGCTCTGTGCCCGAGTGTGTGAATAGTGAGAACATCTTTGGTGTTGTAGGAAATTGATGCAGCCAGAAAAAGTTACCTGATGGCTCAGAAATCTCTGCCATTATTACAGAGGTGTCCCAAACACAGCTGTATAAATAGTTTTTCTCTAAGATTGCCTCCCTTTAGGAATACAAAAATTTATCCCCTATCTTTTTCATTTAAAGCATAAACCAGAAAATCTCTGTGGTGGAGGCATGAATCACTGCCAGGGAAATATCAACAATACAAGTTTAAAAAAAAAAAACAATGCTGTATATCCGCTTTGCATTTTTACTGCTAACACAATTGCTGACATTGTAAATTGACTCTTAACATCATAAACGGCTTCTCACACATTGTAAAGTAAATCCTGCGGACTTTTATTAGTATCATAAATGGCTTTTTAACATGGAAATAGCCTCCTTCCCATGGCACTGTAAATCCCATAGGCTTTATGGACAGCATAAGTCATGGAGTGCATTGCACTTTGCTGTCGGTGCTGGTTTTCACTTAAAAACTAAATAAAAGTTTGAGGAAATAAAACACAGGGATTTGCACATTTTCAGCTGTGGCCACCCTTCTTTTCCTGCTCCTGTGACCAATGTGAAATATTAAAAGGGTTTGATAGTCTTTTCTTATGTTTAACTCCCCTTTGCAAAGTCAGAATTTTGAACAAGTTTCCCAGCCTGGATATTTCAGTAAGGGCTGACAGAGCTGAGTAAGCAGACATAAGAAGCTGTAAAACATATAAAGAACTGTGAAATGGTAACTATTTTATCACCCTAATTTCTTTGGCACCTGTCATTTGCAAAGGTACCAGAGCACTGCAGAAAACACAAACTGCATGTTAGGAAGAAATACAAGGGAAAATTCTTCTGAAAATTATGATATAGCCCACATTCTTAACTTATAATTCTTAATTCTGCTGTGTTCCTTGGCTCTCCCCTGAAATGTTTGCCTCTCTGAGAGTGAACAGCAATAATTGTTTATTAGCACTCAGTACAAATTCGCTGCCTTTCAGATTTAAAGCATAAACAGAAACATTTGCAAACATTTTTGCAAATTATTAATTTTGGAGGTCACGTCCTAAATACCTAATTTTAAATTAAGTTTCTCAGTGGCATCTGGGGTGATGATTTTTCTGTGTGAGCAAACACCTTATTTAAACAATTTACAAGCCATAATTTTACAAGACATTGCTTGGAATCTGCCTGAATGGGGTTGTTGCTGTGGTTCTGGTGTGTTATGGCTCCTGTAGCTGCACACACAAGATATTCACTGTTTATGCTGCTGACAAGGTGGTAATTCAGATATTTGGGATTACCTGAGGAGACCCAGATTGCAGAACTGAGTAGAGTTCATCTGAAGTACACATCACTCCCTGCATGTCAGTGAGCCCCTTCCACACATGTGGGATTTCCAGACAAGCACCAGACAAGGAAATAAATAGTGGGTGAACTCATAAAGCTGTCACTGTGCTGTCAGGACAGAACACAGAGCAGCTTCCATCGGATCCCCTGAGGAAATTAATCCAAATGATTACAGCTTGAGTAATACATATCTACAAAGGCAATGCATATCTACTTTTAGTCTAATTCAGCTAAAAACCAGCTTTCATATATCCGCATATCTGTCTATATTTTATATATAATGATTAGAGCATTAGAGTGTTCACTGACAGCACATGTGGGTTAATTCCTTACCTTGCTCTAAGAACATTTTGTGTCAGAGGGATTTGATGTGGATTTGCTCAGCTGTCCACACTGCAGGTGAGGACAATCCTGTTCCAGTCACTCCTATGGGAACAGCTTTATCCAGCCACAGTTTAATGCAAAGTATAAACCAGAGAGTGTTTAGCACGCTGGCCATTCCATTCAGATTTCTGAGGGACAGTTAAATGCTTGAGTGCTTTTGAGGAGCGACATCAAAGTTTCAAAAGTCAAGTTTGAGAATGGCACTACAAGCCCTGCACCAATAACGTGATTGACCCCTCTCATCAGTGCATTCTGGAATTAATCTGTAAGAGCTCCCCTGACCTCATGCTCCCTTCTGGGACATAAAAAGCCTGACATTTTACCCTGCTCTGGGAGGGCAGCAGCTCTTTCTGCCCTCAAGAGCAGTGCAGCTCCTTCCAGGTTTGTTTGGTTTTTCGGCTCCTGTTTTAAAGGAGCCAGTGACACTCTCCCATTTTTTACCAGGAAAAAAGTGAATTCAAAACTTCTTGTATATATAGATCAGCTTAAATATAGTTAACAAAATCACAAATGTTTTTACCACACCTGAGTTTTCTCAATATATAATTACATTAACATACATGTTCTATTCCTCTTCACATAATGTAATGGGACAACTAGATGGCATTTTTTTTCAATTTAGACCTAGAAAGAAATTTCTGAAGACATTCAGACAGCACGAGCTTCAGAAGGCTGCTGAAATATTTAAATATTTAAAAGTTTCTTTTAAAATTGCCTTAGAGGAGAAAAGATTATATTGTGGAGATGGTCTGACTTTGAAAGTCAGCTCATTAATCATAGTTAATGCTCCTTGTTATAGAAGAGAGTTATCTTCTTCTTATAGCTTCTTATGAGCCCACATTGCCCACAGCATGAAAATATTTCTGATCCATCTAATAAAAATTTATAGTGTCATTCCTTTCTAAGGCTGGTGTCTTACATTCTTTATAGCAGGTATCTATGAAGAAAGAAAGTTTCAACATGTACTTGAAATTTTACAGGTGTTTATATTTATTTCCAACATTATTATAATATATTTATGCATAAATGCACAGGTATGATATTACATTTGTGAACATCAGGTTGTTCAGGATTTTGCCTAGACAAGTTCTGAGAAGCTGCAGGGATGGAGATCCATCCCCACTGCTCATCCCTCTCCTTGTGTTAAACCAGTTTTGTAATGAAGATCCTTTCTCTCAATGAGATCAATATCCTCAAGAACACCTTGTTCTAATTAGCTGTGTCTGATTGGAACTAAAGCAGCTCAGTAGATGACAAGGTCTGGATTCAGGTGATGTGAACATCTAAATCTCACTCCTGAAACGCTCTCAGACTTCAGCTGCTTGCTTTATGATGAAGTTGAAGCCCCAAAACAGATAGCCTTCAAGAAATAATGAGTTAAAACATAGAATGTGAGGCATTTGAAGAAGGTATAGTATTAGGAAACACATAGAGCAATTAATCAGCTAAAGCATGGAACACAATGACAGAAAAGAGAGATAGGGATAGGGGAACTGATGAGCTAAGCATGTTCAGAGCCAACAATGTTAAACTGACCCTAAGAACTTTGCCAAGCCATAGAGACCAAGCCAAGTACACCGGGAATTGGCCAAATTAGGAAAGAGGTTCAAAAGTTTAAAGAGGAAGACTCATCCGGAGACCCCAGCCCATGATGAAGGCAACCGGAACGACCACCAAGATGATCCTCAAAAGAAATGCCCACGCCCACGCTCCGCCTACACCACGCCTCATATGAATATTCATGCAAAGATGTAATTACGTATATGATCTGATGTAATCCCATATTCAAAACTGTATAGAAAGCTTGCTTTTGGTATGGGAAACTCGGAAATCCACTTTGTGATTTCCCCAACGCGTCGCAATAAAACACCTCCTGCTTATTAGACTGAAGCTGAGTCTCTCAGGCAGTTATTCTCGCCTTTTGGGGCAAAATTCGGCATCAAAGTGCAATTTAATCTTTCTGCCAGGAGCCCTCGTGACCCCATGGCAGGTTTGGATAGCAAAGGTGAATTTACAGACAGTTATTCACTGCCATTCACTGGGGTTTCCTTTGCAGTCCAGCTCAGACTGTCTCTTAATGAGTTAGCTGGCTAATTGTCGCTGCTGTTGATATTTCCTTCACCTTGAGCACTGCCCCATCCCTAGGGAATGCTTCTGCTGGCTTAAATTCAGGACCACTGGGGGACTCCAAACCCAGACCTCCAATCTGAAAAATCTCTCAAGTTTCATTGCTCTAAAGTTGTAACGTGCTCAGTTTGTTGCACATTAATTAAACATTGTTTTACATTTATTAATCATTTTTGTGCTTAAGTGAGCAGAGACTTTACACCTAAAGCCCAGTGAGACCGACGAGTGACCTGTACTTTTAAAGCACCTCTGAATGTTTTTTCTGTACAGCATTTTTTCCTTCTCTTGGCTAATAATGACTATTTAAAACCTCTTGTTTAAAATCCTTACCTAGAAAAGTGCATTAAGATCCACACACACCCCAAGGTATCTCAGAGATGCCTTCTACCATCTTTTCCTTTTCTTTTTACAGCTTAATGCACAGTCTGGAAGTCATTGGTCATTCCTGCTGTATCTGCTTGAATAAAGAGTCTGCCTTATCATGACTGAACTTGCACTACAAATTGTTTCCTGGGTGTATACATCTTCACAATTTCAGCCCTGCACAATTTCAGTGTCGACCTGTTACCTTGTAAGCCAAGGAACTTCTCCGGGTGATGGATGTGGTTTCCTGCCTCCTACCTCTGGAAAAGTGTGGCAGCACCTTTGTTTAGTCTTGATTTGTGAAAAGCAGGTGCAGAAGGTGATGAATGTGCATCCCCTGCTCTCCCATTTGCTCACTGTGTGTGCCTGAGAGGGCTGCGAGTCATGAGAAGCATCTGGCAGTGAATTCTGGCCCCTCATCTGGAGAAACAGCATCTGGCACACGTCAAGCAGGGCACTTGAGCTCCTCACACGCCCTTTTGGGCAAAACCCAGAAACCTGAGCTAAAGGAATGATCCAGGAAAATCCAACCAAATGTCCCAGAAGCCATTAACACCTCCAGTCTCAGCTGGTGTTCCTCAGACCTCCTAAATTGCCACTCTTTCTAAACTGGGTGTCTAAATATCTTCCTCTTTCCAAGTCTGTTAATGATGGAAAAACACAAGGAAGTGTTTGCCTTGGCATCCAAAGGAAGCCTAATGTGCTATGAATGCTTGCTCCCTGCCTTATTCACTTCCACAGAACATTCCTGAGTTAAAAAACTGCTGCTGGACGTCCCTTTTATGAAAAAAAAGTGGCAATAATGCTGGCCCTACAGCTGGGATGCCTTGATCCTGACCCTGTTGTGTGGTGTAAACCCAAATGCTGGAGAATTTTGCTCAGACATGGCTTGGAGGAAGAGGGGCCATGAACACATACAGCTGGTTAAAAAATAAAAGGCAGCTGTAAGCAGCAAGTTCTCAGGCTTTTCCCTTAACAACAGTAAACACCATGTCCTTGAGGAAGTGGTGAGAAAAAACATGGTGGAAAACATGGAGGCCTTGAGAACAGTTAATAACAAGTCAATAACAGGATGAGAAAAACAAGTATTAGCCTCAAAAGAAAACCGCAGGTTTCGGCAGCAAAGGAGGGGCTGGTGTGTAATCTGTAACCAATGATGAACTCGGGTTTTGCAATATGTATAAGCTTAATTAACAGCACTATAAAAGTGTGTAAGTGGGATCAATAAATCGGAGTCGATGCTGATCAATAAGGATGTGGTCGACTCCCTTCACTTCCTCACCCAAAGCAACTTCACCCCTGGAACTGAGGGGTTAACCTTTACATCGCTGTTCAGTCCAGTGCTCAGACTCAGAAATCTAGAAAAAAACAGACAAGAATTTCAATTTCTGGTGTGTCAGTGCCAGCATTTACCTGCAGCTAAAGGGACTGCAATTCTGATCCTTAAATTCTGGTTCTTTTGCTAATAACCTCTAAATATAAATTTCTTTAGAAAGCTGAGGGAAGAGGATCTAGAATTAATGTTTCAAGAAAGTTCCTTTTTTGCTGATGTGCTTGCACTCCAGTTCAGACACTCTTTTAAGCCCCTTTTTCTAAGGTTTTCCAGGTTTTATAATTTCTTCTACTACAGCACAGAGAGAAAAAATCTGGAAAATGTTCATAGTATGGTCACTAGAAGGGGTTTCTCTGGTTATGGAAATGATAAGTTGAAATCTATTCAGCTGAAGTGTTTAAATAAATCAGTCAATTTCAGGCTCTGAGACTCCACATCTCATTAAATTACTGAGTTTAGAGACTTTAAAAAGCTCTACAAAGTCCATTAAACTGCTCATACAGAGATTTTAGATGTTGCTGTGCTGTAGATTGCAATACCTAAAGACTTTTGTTGAAATGCTGTCCTCTTGCTTTGAGGACTGGTGTCACTATTGGACACGAAAGAACACAAGCTCACACCGCTGTTCTCAAGGTGAAGAAAAAAGGGAATTTTATTTTCTGACTCCAACATTTATAGTTTTCCAAGAGTGACTATTACCGCGCCTGAGTGGGCGCAGCTGGTGAGAGAGAGACAGTGAATCTTGTTTCTTGAATCAGAAGGCTGAATTTATTAATATAAGATATAATACATTATAGTTATACTAAAAAGAATAAGGAGAGAGGTTTTGCAGAGCAGCTAGGCTAGCTAGGAAGAGATAGAAAAGAATCCACAACAAAGCTGTGGCCAAGGACTCAGTCCCCTGGCTTGCACTGGTCATTGGCCCTTAATTATAAACATAAAACATGAACCAATCACCAATCAAAATAGGTGCTCCTGTTGCATTCCCCAGCAGCTGATAATAATTGTTTACCTTGTCTTGGGAGGCCTCTGGCCTCCCGAAGACACAGAAATCCGAAAGAAAGGATTTCTGTGGAGAAATGTCTGCGACAAGTGACAGCGGATTGGAGGGTGACAGTGCCACCTCTCCAATGACACTGGTCAAACCAACAGTCCATCAAATTTCTCCTCCTCCACAAAGGAGTGCAAAACAAAGAGTTATTTACAGAAAGTGTGTGAGAAAGTTCACTACAAGAATGTCAACATCAGAAGGCTTAGAAAATCTTACAAAACCAGGGCGACAGGCTGGCTCAGTACTGATGAGTGCAGACAAAAAGAAGACTGTCGCAGTGGTAAAAAAACCACGAGAAGATTAGCACTGGAATCTTTTCAGATATGAGGACCTCTAGGCCAGATTAGCTGCATCTCAACAGCCTCGTTGGCTCCAGGCCCTGCGTGTGCTGTGCTCTGAGCTTTGCTCCTCACAAGCCATCCTGACAAGGTGTCTGTGAGAATAATCCTCACAAGAGATGAAGGCAGGGCCGTGGGATGGGCACAGCTCCCACAGGCTGTCCCTCACTCGTGATCCCAAAAGAAGAATTCTCCCTGTCACATCCCTCCTTTCCCAGGTTAAGCTGAGCCCCCACTTGTGCGTCTTGATCACAGAGAATTTCTTCCCACTGCAGCACACAGCCAGTGGATTACCTGTTCTTATTTATAAACAACTGTTTTCCCCTTTAAATAACAACCACAAAAAAAAATCCTTTATTTTCCTATTTTATACCTTGGTCTTGAGTGTTTTCCCTTATTCTCTTTGATTTTACAGTACGTGGATCCCCAGGTTATCTCCAGAAAGAAGGTGAGAGTGTTCCAAAGCAGAATGGATCATCCCCAGATGTCAGAGTTACATCAGAATTCTCAAAGGAGCTGCCTTATTTTTCTGTAAACTGTTATAAAACCGACTGAACTCAAGTCTTTTATTTGAATTTAGAGTCCAACATCTTCATATTTTGGGTCTGAATTTTGCAACCAGCACTTATCTTTCTAGATGAACATAAAATTCCCACAAAAGTCATTGATTAGTGGAGTACTCACTATCTGGAACTTAACCTAAAATTTTCCATAGTGATCACCTCCCCTCAACCCAATACAGACTTTCTGGTTAGTTCCATATTTATTATGCAATGATGCTATTGCTGGAGAGCAACCGAATTTTGCAGGGGAATGTAGGAAAAAATATATCAGAATTCAAAGATCAAAACATCACCAGTAGATTATATTTCTGTGCAACGTGATGAATTGCAGTGTTTTGATTTAGTGAAGGTTTTGTGAAAAATAGATCCTGGGACTTCCTCATCTTACCAGAGTATAAATGAAAATAACTCCTTTGATCTACTCTAATGTAAGCTATAATCCAATCCTCCCTTTTCTTTAGGAGTTTATTAGCTGACAGTGAGTGGCTTTCTGCAGCATTTAATGGAACATTGCATTATCTGTCATCAGTTTTCCTCCCTGAAACCTGCACATCCTGCAGCCTAAATGCAGCTTCAGGGGTGTGGAGAGGTAAGAGAACAAGATCTCCTTTGTGTGAGCTCTGCCAAGTCAAGGATGGGTTTGCTTAGCTTAAAGAAGAAATTGCTGACTTTGATAGCTGTTCTAAGATATATTTTCACTTTCCTCTTCACATTTTACTACCCTGATGTCTGTTTGTTACCACAACAGGTGCTACAGGTGTGTTTTCTACAAGTCCAAGTGTGAGATGTGGGTAAAATTCACATAAGGTAGATCCTAACCAGAAACCTTAAGAAAAGCTCACTCTGCAGAGACACAGAACCAGTTAAAGCATTAGTTGAGCCTTTTTTTGTTTTCAAATGAATTATTTGTTTGGACAAAATGAGCATTAGAAGAAAGCATTACTTTCTTCAAAAAAGTTTAAAGTCCTTTATTTTTTTAACTCTCCAATTAAAATGATGACTGAGAATACAAGAAGCAGTACAAAACAATTAATGGTTCCGCTGTAATGGTAGAGAGTAGGATTTTTACATTTGTTTGGGTTTGATTTTCTTTTTCCTGATCTAATGAGAATGTTAAATTACAACATTTTTATGAAGAACAAGCAAACAAGCAAAAACTTCCCTCAATTTTTAACAGAAAAAAATTTCACAATGCAAGGAAAATACCCCAAACAAACTAAGATTGGTCCCTTGCTTATCACTGAGCTTCTGGCAACAGGGACAAAACAAGGTGATGATTCTAACTTCATGATTCTAACTTCAAATCCTAGAAACAAACTTTAGGAAGATCACAAAGGTATCTAAGTGAAAATTTGGTTTATTATATATTTTCAGAGGTAAGTTTCTCTTGTGGTTTCTAGGAAACATTTTTTTACACTGAGTTAAGAATTCAGCAATGCACATAATGAAAATCTCTTTCCTTAACTCCCTAATCCACAATTGTTAAGAGAAGTGACAGCAAAAATATCTAAAAGAAAAAAAAAACAGCAAGCTTCCTCCTGATTGGTTTTTTTCCCTTTTTAAAGAGAGTTTACAGTTTTTTTCAAAGATGGCTCTATGTATGCCCAGATTCACCATCTCCAGATTAATGAACTGGGCCCCATTGAAAATGGGAGTAATTTTTTTGTATTTTCCTCTTTTAAAAACATTAAATGTTTCTCCAGCAAACCTATGGCTGTTTGTGTGGGTCATCTCCTTTTTGGTTGATGCTCCTCTTTATGACGTTATGGCTTAGCCCACACTGCCCTGACTGCGTTTGCTTTCTTTTGAACCCTGTGAGGTTTATTTTTCTTTTTGCCTCCATGGATGCCAGTCCAAATTGCATTGACTGATTGTCTGTGGCCATCCAGGCTGACAAACTGTGACTTAAATGGGACAGTGTCAATTTTCCTCAGACAGGGAAAGGTCATTTCAAATTCAGAAGCCTGGACCAAAATGATCCATTGAATCTGAGTTATTGGCTTGAAGGGTAGCATTTCAGTGATGTAAAAGGTCATTAATATGATTAATATTTGCCTTGTGACTGCCCAGTAAGGACTGCAGAAGTAACGAGATGGACACTGGTGGTTGTTTTCCAAGCCAAAGCAATGTTATTAAAAAAAAAAAAGAAGCTTTGAAAATAATTGTGGAATGGGCCTGTCCTGGTGTCAGTGTGTCCAGTCAGTAACAGGGTTTGTGAAAGATATTTGATATTACCTGCAGGGATGGGGCTCTGGCCCTGACAGCCTTCATCATCACAGTCCCTTTGCATTTCACTGGGGAAGTTTTGCCTGTATAACCTTAAAAAAAAAAAAAAAAAAAACCAGACTTCTGCAGTTATTTTCTTTAGGATGAGAATATTTACTGGGAACTAAATCAAGCGTGGGTGGTGTGGTCTGTAAAAACCAACAAGTTTACATGCCCAGGTGGGGAATGTCTCCGAGCTGGACGCTGCTGTTAGCACCATTCACACTGCACGTGCATCAATCCCCTCCTGGTTTCTTTTTCAGCAAGGCACAAACAAATCCTGTTGGCAGTTTTGAGGATTATTCACCCCAGTGACCCCTCTCATGAAACATCAGTGTCCAGAATGGAGTTTGGCTCCTTATGGGCCTCCCACACTATTCCAGAATTTTCTCTCTTAGGCAAATATCCAACTTGTCTCCTTTCCACCCCAGGACACAGTGTAAATTCTCAATTTCACAGTATAATAATAAATTTGTGATAGGCTGAAGCAGAACCTTTTCACTCCCTTACTTATCAGAAAAAAAGGTATGAAGACATATTTTTGTAGAATTATTATTATTAGGAGAACAGAGGGTTACATATGTCTGGCTTCAAGAAATCACACTGAAATCTGAAATAAGTGTCATGGTTTTATGGTAAAAATACAGAAAATAAGATTCCAAAATTAGTTTTTGTTTGATTTTGTGTTTGTTGTGTATTATAATGATTAAAAGACAAATGAAATAGGAATGATAGGCTAATCTGAGAGATTTAAACCTGTCAGTCCCTGTGATCTAATGATGTTGACTTTCTATCAGCATAAGGATTTCTCAAACCTTCATCCACTCCACAACTGCTACAGGTCATGTTGTGTCCCCCTGCAAGTGTGTTTGTCTGGGCACTGACACAAATCTAATTTTCCTCCCAAGAAGAAAGATCCTCCATTATAAGATCAGTCCTGTCAAATATTTTAACTAATTTTAAAATTAATACCATTAATAGTAAATTGAATTTATGGAGGTAAAGGATGCACAGCAATATATTTTGTGATGGAATTAATTAATTTTTCTTAACTTAATATCCTATTTAATTTCACTTGCTCTCATGCATTTTTTAGTATTAAGTTTGGATTAAGAGCTTGGAATCCAAGGTTGAACTCCAATTTGTAAGGTCTTGTATTTTCCATGGACCAAAGGCCCACACCTTTGATCTAGCACAAGTCCATTTCGTATTCCTGGATGATGCAGCTCTTCACTGCTGCTTATGCCCACTTTTTCACTCAAAATATTTTTCTACATTTTTGAATTTTGCAGTAAGATTTGCCTGCATGGTAGGATTAGAGTCCAAAGAAAGCTTTCTTCTAGAAGAGCAGGAATGTTTTTCTGCTCTCTGCCATGAACTTCAGATGACTCACCAGAAAGACATTAAGAGTATTTGATTAGGAATTATTATTTGAAAACTGAATTAGATAAAAAGAAAAGAAAAAAGTAAAAGAAAGGTTTAAGATGGAGAAAGTATTTGTTGGTCTTTCATCTTGAGACCTTACTTTTTCTTGAGGAAAGTTTCTCTCTGTTGCATTTTCCCTTCAGTCCTGCATAAGATGGTAGCTACTTATTTGTCATCCTTTAATCTACAATTTTCAAGGATTTTTTCTTGTAGATTCACAGGCATAAAGTACATTCCAAGCAGATAAATGTGTATTGATCAATTGAAGTAACTAATTCCTGAATATTTTTCAAGTATTAGGGAATCCATAAGATTTTAATTCTGAAAAACAAATTTGAAAAAGATGAAAAAGAAGCAAATATAGCAATAATGAAAGAGATTGAGCTGCATTCATACAGAAAGGTGTTTTAATCCCTTGGTGATTTGCTAATACTTAATGGTAGCTAAATATGAATTAATTAGATGTATCAAATTATTGAGCTAATCAAATTAACAAATCAGAGCAGCTTGCTGCAGAAAAGGAATTAAAACCACAACATTCAACTTGAGGTCATTGTGTGGAGCAGAACACTTAAACTATTTCTGTGAATTCTGCTCTGAGATCATAAATAGATCCACAGGATGTTCTCCTGACAGTTGAAATGTTATTCAGAACTATAAATGTAAAATAAAGAATATCTCTCTTGAATGCAGCTTCTAAATCCATGGGTCAGTCAGCTTGATGTTCTGACCTAAAAAGAGATAAAGAGATCACTTTTATTTATCAAAGAATAAAATGTTGGACTTAGCACAGTACAAGTCTGTCTAAATTCATACCTGTTACTTCTTGATTGAGGAAATCTTGGATTAGTGACTTCTATGTGATCATCCTTAAATGTTAATCAATTTTTAGCAGTAACTGGTGAAAGTTGTTTTACCGTTAGTTAATTAATTAGTTATTGCCAGAGTCTCTATTATTCAGTGCAGCACCGTAACTGGATTTCATTGCTAAAGGCTGGTAAATTAATTTTAATGGACTGTATTTCAAAATTTAATAATGAGACAATGCTATTTAATTATCTAAGCCAAACACTGAAACAATTTCAGGGCAGTACATGGCACTTACGAAAAGTTAGCCATTTATCCTACTAGAAACTTTATATATCCTTCTTTATGCCATAAATATCAAGCAGTGCCTCTGAAGGTCTGCCTTGGCTTTTTGTTACTCAGATTTTCACATTGTGTCTCTCCACTTGAAGAGTTCTGTCTGTACTACAAAGGGGGAAATACTGCAAACAAGCAACTGACAGCAACAATGTCTTAGCTGGTTTTGTAAGGCAATAAAAAAAAAAGATGTGAAAAGTGCATCTTCTTGCCAAGTACAGAGTAGTGCAGCAGAAGAGAAGACGTGAAAAGGTGATAGACAGAACAGGACTTGATGATATGCTGCACAGAAAATATGAGGGAAAAAAAAATCAGACTTCATATCAAAGTAAAGATTTCTGAAACACTTCTGTGAGTAAAATCTGCTATAAAGCCTAGCAAAGAGTATTTGAGTATTTCCACCCTCACTGCCAGCTGGTGCCCAGCAGTAGAGGGGTGCCCCTGCACAAGACCCTAAATGAGGATGCAGGACTCCAGGGGCTCTCCAAAATGCAGTTTATTCCATCCAAGGTGTCACAGCAGCCCAGGGTGGTGGGTGACAGAGCTGTGCCCACAGCTGTCAGCTCCAGCTGCAGGCAGCCCTGCAGACCCTGAGTTTAGGTTACAGTGCATTATAGACTTTTCTTTTGGTTACAATGCATTATAGACTTTTCTTTTGGTTACAGTGCATTATAGACTTTTCTTTTGGTCACAATGCATTATAGACTTTTCTTTTGGTTACAATGCATTATAGACTTTTCTCTGCTGGGCATCTTCATACAGTAGAACCAGTCTATGCCTTAACTTTTATCTCTAGCCTATCATAACTACTGTAATTACCATGTTCATGTTACTGTTCTCCAATCACTAAAAGTCAGTGCATTACAGTTTAAGCTAGAAGTTGTTTTTCAGTTTTCTTGCAGTGGAAAATTCTGAAACCTTTTTTCTACTTGCCACATTTTCTGCCTTGTTTTCCTGTGCTCTCTTTCTGCTTGGCAAAAACATCTTCTTGTTTGGGGTGGGTTTATCCTTTGCTCTAAGCCATAAAAACCCCTTCTCACTAACACACCCTTTGCCTCCTTGGTTATCCAGTGAGACTGGCTCAGCAATTCTTTTCTTCTGTATCAAAACTTGCTTCCATCTCTATTCCTTCATCAGACTCTACATTCAAAATCTTTCTGCTAAGCATCTGTGAGACTTTCTTGTCAAACTTTCATCCTTCCCAGCACCTGCACACTCAGTGCTTCTTTCCACATTGGGTGGCACTGGAGGGTGGTGGGACTGGTGCTGACCTCAGCCCCAGGGCTGTGGAAAATTTTTAAACGTTTTACTGAATTCTAATTATCCCAAAAAATAATTGTGAGATTACTTCTGTCGTGTACAGAAAAGGAAAGGTGTCCCTGCCTGTGGATCCTGAATTTTAAGGTTCCTTCCAGACCAAACCATTCTGTGATTCTGTGATTTTATGACTCAGTGGAAAATGTTCCCAGGGCTCTCTGCTCTCACAGCACCCTCAGTCCATCTGTCCACAATTTGGTTTCAGTTTCTGTTTCATTCCCTTCTGGAAGTAAAGACATGAGGTTCCTCCTTTTTTCACTTCTTCCCTCTGCCTGATTTTTTTCCTTTTATTTCATTTTTCTTTTACTTAAAATGGCACAGAAGTACCTTTCCCCTCACCTTTGCGACCCTGAGGTTTCTGGCTGGTTTTGCCATGATGTTTTTCAGCATTTTCAAATATCCTTTAAATTCTGGGGGTTCTTTCCAACGGTTTTTTGTTTTTTTTTAATCAAGGATTTCCAGAAACTGGTAGGCAAATAATACTGTGCTTAAGTGAGAATTAAATGCTGCCTGGGCTTATAAAGAAGGCTACATTAGTAAAAATAAGTGCCAGGGCAGGGACCTAAGAAATATTCCCCCTTTTTTCCTTGCTGTGGTTTTACCTTATACAATGGTTTTATCCATCAGGATGCCATCAGACAATTCCTGGCTAAACTTCCTTGAATGCAGATACTGTTTTGGGAACTGTATGGATGAAGTATCTGTTGTGTTATTTTGCTGCAGAGACACCAGCATTTCCATTACTTATTTGTACATTTGTATATTGAAGATACAACCATGAAGAAAATATTCTTGTAGTGTTTGCATTGATTATAAAGAAATAAAAGATTACAAACTTTAGTGGAACAGTTAAATGATCCATTTATTCAATCTAATGAATTTGCATTGATGTGGTTTAATATAATGTCAAAAGTACATTTCAAGCAATAGAAATTGATTTTATTGCAGATGAAATCAATCCTTGAAGACTCTAGCTTTTGGCACAATGTAAAAATAACTGCAGACTCTAAAATTAGGGGTGTGTGTCTCTGTATGTCTGTGTTTGTGTCTCCAAATGCTGAAGGCTAAAATTGTGGACTTCAGTTTGAACTGGTTTCCTTGGTAACTTGCTCATAAAGTTCCATTTTTTCCTCCAATTTTCTTTAATACTTTAATTAAATAACTCTTAACAATGTATGAGTTTCTCTAAGTTCTGATATTCTTGACATTTTTGATACTGTTTGAGAACAACTTTTCCTGTAGCTCTTTTCATAATTTTGATTACAAATTATGTACATTTGACTTGTAACTTCACAGAAAAAAATGCTTTGCTGTTACTGCAAATAATATGAATATTTGCTATTCTTTCCTTAGTACCATCACTTTTAACACTGTCACATAAATACATTCACTTTACATCAGAAGAGTTTTAAGCTAAAATTCTTCACCCACTATTTTCAGCAGCAGCACAATTGTTATCCACTCAAACTGGTGGCTGACATCAGTACCAGATTTGTGGTGACAAAACCAGGAGCTCACAGCAGCTGGAACTAAAGTAATTTTTGTAACTTTGATCAATATTTGGGGTTCCTTCAGCCTCTTTTGTCAGTGGTTCTGAGCTTCTGCAGTGCTCACTTTTTCTTTGGTGGATGATGTGAATATTCCATGGACATTAAAATCTCCAAATGTGCCAAATAATCCACCTAAAAAAAACACCCCACAGTTAAACAAAGTACTAGGAAAACCAATTTTTCTAAATTGTCTTTCCCAGAAGTTCAAAAAAGGCAAAAATCAAACTTATTTTGGTAAATATCAACGGGAAAATTACTTCTTGCTATGACTTCTCACTCCATCACTCACAACACAACTGTCAATTTTGTGCTGTTTTGTACCTATGAAAAATTCTAACTTTGATGAGGCAGCTTATATAAAGGTCCGAATTTAAGGAAAAATCCACCAGAGCAAGAGCTAGGCAATAACTTCCCACAATAGTCAAAGATGCTATTGAGATTTTTATAACAATGCTCAAGATTTTGCAGGAGACAGATCAATACAAACATCCAGAGAACCTTCAAGAAACAGAGAGCTCTGACTGCAAAGTCAACAGAAGTTCAGGCATGGATGTGGGAGCTGTTCCTGTGCATTCCCAGATTCCCCACCCTTACATTTCTCCTTGGATTGAGGTTGCATTCAGTCCTACAGAGGGCAATGTGTTATCAAGGTGCTCAGCAGGGCTGTGAGCATCTGTTAAAATCTGCCCATAAATTCTTCATCCCACACACAAAATTTGAAAGGTGTCATATTGATCTTGTTTTATTTTGTTCTGCATGCAGCTTTTGTATAATGGCACATTTAATAATGGTATGCTATTGTTATCTCTGCAATACCTATATAAGCTGTATTTCAATTTTTTTTTTCTCCTGGTGAAGAAAATGCATAAATTTTCTTATTAAATAGATTTAATATTATGAAAAATGTGGTGTAGTTAAACCATTTTATTTCCCCCTCTTTTTGCAATTGCTACAACATGGTAATTATAGAAACACTATTTGAATGGAAGCAAGAAGAAAAGGAACAATTTCAAATTTAAAAAAACCAGCTTTACTAGCTTTCAGCCAGTTTAAAAATGCTTTTTTTTAATTCAAAATCATCTCTTTTATATTTTAGTGAAGTCAGTATTTTATTTTTACTAAAGAATCTAGTATTTTATTATCCATAGAAACTACTGTTAAGAAGTTGATTTAATTTACTGCTTATGTAAAGCAGCAGACTTCCACCAAAGGCAGATTCCCTTACCAAGACTGAGAACTGAGAAGACAAAATTGGTCACAAATTGATATTGTCCTGTTGGAACTCTGGTTACTGAGAATTTCAGACTTTCTGTGCTGACAAGGAGAGCACTGCATTGACCTTAGGCCATGGAGAAGCTTCCAAAATGGAATGATGGAACTGGAATTGTGGGTGTGGAGTTTGAATAGAAATGTGTGACATCACAGGATGGGAAACTTAGAGTTTAATGTTTTAGAATATAGTAAAATATGTGAAGCAAGATGGAGGTTTTAAGGTGGAGGCTGGTCCTTCTTCTTCACCTTCTTCTCCATGGGTTTGGGTGGTTTTGTGTAATTGGATGAAAAGGTTCACATTGTGAACCATGGGTGGTTGGTTATTGGGTTAAAAGTGAAAATATCTTAGGTGTCATTTCTTAATTGGACAGTTCATTCTTAAAAGGCCTTGTGGAGAGAGAGATGGGGCTCCATTTTTACCTTGTTAATGAAGGCTGTAGAACTCATGGCTTGTGAGACTGTAACATAGATAAAAACTAATAAACATCTGAGTGTGAACAAGAAATACCATTTCAAGCATTTAATTCCAAACCTGGCAAAAAGAAGATAAAACTTGACATTGCCCTTTTACAAAAGCCCAGCCTCTGGCTCTTAAAGACCCAGTGGGAATGACATCAATCTCTTCCACAGAAGACTTCCATCATCATCACTGTCATTATCCTGGACAAATCTGCATGAAAAACAATGAATCAGCTTAAATCCTGTAATGGCATAGAAGCAGAAGGAACCTGCCACCTATAAAGGGAAACTTTGAACACGAAAGAAACCGGTGCTCGTTATCTTCCACCTCTCAAGTTCATTACAGGACTCAGAGTTTTCTTTGGGTTGTTCCAAGCTCAAAGCAAGAGATTTTCCCCCTCTGGGGTTTAAATTTATTGTGGAGGAAGCTGGGGTAATTGGAAGCAAGATTTGGGATGTTGCAGTTTTAGCTGGGCGTTCTGCATGCCTGCGCTCCGCTCCACCCTGCTCCATGGGACTCCTCGGCTTCTTTTTTTCCCTTCTTCCTCCAACAGGTTTTTCCAGGCGCTTCAGCACACCCACACACACGGTAACTCTGTTATCAGACAGATGAAAGATGGTTTGGAAAACATCTGCATTGAAAACACACAAATAATTTTGATTTTAGGGCTCGAACCTGCCTAGGGAGGCAGCACAGAAGCTGGAAAGTGGAAAAGTGCAGAAATTCCTGACACAGTGAGGAGCAGCTGGGAACAGAATAAAGCAGCATCTTCCTGCATCCAGAGCCTGGTGTCTGCATCCAGAGTGAGACATGCCTGCAGTGTGAACCTTTAATCTCATGGGCATTGCTGCTGTCTTTTCCATGAGCAAAGCAGTTGTGTATAAATGGATATTTTTAAGACGACGATGGGAGTAGATAATAGTTTTATGCAAGCTGAAAAAGTACTTATCTAACTTCCCACAGCCACACAGAAATAAAATTCTTAAATCTCCCTCCAATGCTACCATGAATAGATCAAAATAGGGAAAAGTAATGAAAATACAGGGAGCAATCAGCCGCTATTGTGAGGATGAATTTTATAATCCTTCAGAAATGTTATATGCAACATAATTTTAGACAGAATAGCATTTCTCATTCTTTTTCTGTCCAGGAAATAATCTTCCAAAGTGTCTGACCAAGAGCACTGGCTGACAGTAGGAAGGGAAATGGATTCAAAATGAATTTAGTTGATATGTTTGTGTTGTTCCTCTGGAAGAAATTCAGTGCTAATGACGTTATTCATTCTGAGAAATTGAATAAATGTATCAGGACAACAGTGAAATTGAAATGTGCAGTGCTAATGCAGTCATCACCCTTAAGTCCTTTCCAGTTTCTTATGGCCCCAAAGCTTCCAAAACTATTCTATGTGCTGCACCAGCAAAATATTGGCCTGTGCCTCTGCTGTGAATATTTTACATATCCTAGGAAGGATTCTGGCCCTTGACATCCAGGTAACATCAGTTCAGCATTTACCACACTTGCTAAACATTCTCCAGATCGAGAATTAAGGGCCATTAAAAGACAAAAAAAAAAACCAAAAAAAAAACCCCTATATCAGTCATTTTTCACTATTCAAGTTTATAAAGAGAAAATTAAAGCAGAATTATGTTTCTGAACAAAAGGAAAACTGATGGAAAAGAAGTAGGCAAAGGTACCAAGGCAAGGGGAGTTGCAGTCAAAGGTGTCTCTCATAACTCTTGTGTGTTTTTTTCACAGATGAGTTTCCCAAGGCTGCATGTAAAAATATATTTGAAGAGGACTTATCTTTAATCCTCCCCTAAATCCCCTTTCTGCCATCCATCCAAGAGACACACTTAGACAGGAATATAGGAATCCAAGGCTCACATTGATGTCCAAAGAAAAAAATATTCAGTAAATATTTTCATTTACTACAATTATATTGCTAATGCTGAATCCCAGGCCAGAGAGTCATGGTTAGTCAAAGTGGGGTCTTTGGTACAGTGATATGCAATGAAATATGGCTAAAAATGTTTAAAACTCTGGGAACATTTTTATTTGTAAAACATCCTAACGTGATAAAGCTGTTTGTTTGTTTGTTTTGGATTTTTTATTTGTTTGTTTTGTTTTGTTTTTTGTTTTTTTTTTTTTTTTAACTCACACTAATTCTGGGATCAAAAAAACCCCAAAGAAGTCAAATTAAACCAAACCAACAAAACACAACAAACAAAAACTGTCCCAAATTATGGAACAGTCCAAGACTATTTTTGAGCCTTGAGAACTAAATTTACAAGGATACATAACAATATATATTATATAAATATATATGTGGTTGTATTAATCTATTATCAAGATTAATTTTTTTTATTTTTTTCCTTTATACTGGCAGCATTTTATAAAATGCAGCATTTACTAAAACTTTGTAAAATTCTAGCATCTAGGATATATAAATTTTTCAGGTAAGTCTGCTGATGAAAGATGAAAGATGGAAGATGAGTTGAACAGCCTTGGAACCTTAGTCCCTCTGTGTCATTAGGTGAAATCTCCATAACCAACACCATGGCTACTTTCTTATTAACAATTTCAGATATTTTAGTGCACCTCATGGTTTTATAATATATCTAGGATATAATTTTCTGACGTGCATCTTCCACTTCAAAATGAGAGAGGTGAGGCACAATGAAGCAGGGGAAGAGGTTGCCCAGGGAGGTTGTGGGATTAAAACAATGAGATTTTCAAGGTCAGAATGGATAAAGCTTTAAAGCTTTTTTAAACAACCTGATCTGGATTCATGACCTGGTTTTGAGTCAGGGCATCCAATTCTGGATGTGCAAAGTTCCTCCTTCCAATTCTGTGATTCTTTTTCTTCAAGTCTCGTTCCCATGTCTCGATTATCCTTGGATTATCCAAAATTGAGCTAAACACTTATGTTTAGACTAAATAATGGGAAATATCCATTCTCTTGAGCAGAACAAATCCGCAGGTAAAGCTGTAAATGAAAAAGCTCTTTAGCAGATGATGTTTATAAGAAGGGAACCTTTCAGGTCTAAGCCATTTTTTCAGACATGGCAAGGAAAAGAATAGACCAGGTGGAACTGAGAGGTTCTTTATGACATCTGAGTTTGGGTAAGAGGGATAATCATTGTTAACAAGATAATATTTGAAAGGAAAGTGTAAATTTACCAGTTGACATCCTAAAACCAAATATGTCGAAAAATTCCACAGCCCCTGCCCGCAGACACACATTTTCCCTTTTTTCAGGGCTCCTCCCCTGAATGAAGGATTGCAAGAAAATATTGCCTAGCTCTGCAAGGGCTGACAACCTCCCCGTGATATCCACAGAGAATATTGAAGGGCTACTGCTGCAGTTCATTATGCAAATTGCTCTAGTCCCAAGGAAACCGACTCTTTTATGCAATTAAATTGTTTACAAGCCTATTTATATCTTAATAATGGCTTAGCCTGGGTGCTTTTTGTTTCTGCTGGCACTAAGAATTTAAGCAGGATCTTTCTATTATCCACACATATTTGTGAGCTGGTGCTGTGGAAGGGATTGACCGACTCATTTCTGTGCAAGGATTCTTTGCTGTATTCGAATGAGTTTTCAATCCATGAAGCACATTTTCAGGGTTTAAGAAAAATTAAAACATTAAGTAAATGCCTCCTGCAATTTGGCCAGAAATATACAAACACCAAACTGCAGAAATTGTGACGTTTCCTGAAATGCTGTAGATATTTTTCCTATGAATAATAAAAAAAAAAAAAAATTATAAGTGTATTCTGCAAATAAGATTTGTTTGGCCTATGAAAATTTTATTAGCAAGTGAATGGATTCTTTAGCTAATAACAAAGACTTGCTAAAAAAAGTCTAATGTTCAAAGTAACTGTGTTTAAATAGAGAAAAGGATTTCATTAGCTAATTCAACATTCTTGTGTTTTGTTGGCTAGTGGGGCTGGGTTTTATATAAAAATAATTGGTTGAAAACAAGAGGAAAAGTCCATCCTTTTCATATTTCCTTTTTTTCAGAAATACATTCTCAACATTTTTAAAATACTTATCAGGTCCGTAAGCTTGGTTTCAATAGAACATGAAAAAAAAAACAAACAAATCAACGTCAACAAGAATGCACAAAGTAAAAGAATGGATGGACTCACACAACAGAAGCATGCTGATCCCACTCCCTCATTTTCCCCACTTTTCACAATTTAAGGTAAATATGGGTTGCTCCATTATGAAAGGTGCCTGGGTCTCGAAGAAGATTTTAACAAGATGTTTCTTCCTTCACCTCTTTTTCATCCTGTGAATTTCTCAATCCTTTTGCTACCCTGTCCTACCTTTAACAGAGATAAGGTTCTCTTCACTTAAATCAAATAATTAATTTGACCAGGACTGAATTCATATGAAAGGTGTGAGGTTTAAACCAGGATTGTCATAACCTCACGCGTATTTTTTTGGTCTGAAGTTTTTAACAAGAGGCTTTGTGGAAAAATGAAGCGACTATTATTAACACTATTAACTTCCTTTAAAATAAAAGCCAATTATCTACTTCTTTTTAGATGATGCAAATGTTAAAGGACAGGAAATTTTAGGCTGTTAGGCCTGACCTTGTATGGATGCCAGGGCATTTCTAGTAAGCACATCCAATATTTTCATGGATGTAGCTTTCAATGGATTTATGGCATTGATTCATTACATCAAGAGGCAACATGGTACCCAGAAAGACAAACCTTCCAGTGGGATCTTGCCAAATCTACTTTTTCTCTCAAGATAATAAAAAAATTCAAGGAATCTAGTGACTTAACATGGCTGCAGACCAACTTTTCCTGATTGCTCTTTTATGCAGAATTCCAAACTTCATTAGAAAGCTAATTTTTTTTTTTTTTGCAACTGACCTGTAATTGTGAAGATACCAACTAGGACAGGATGAATTCTGAGTCTCAGATAAAAAGAAGCCAGGCACTCCAAATAATGGCAAGAAAAGGTTAAAAATGGAACAATTCTTCTAGTATTAAATGAAAATTTAATATAGTAATTTCTCTACTATTCTGATGAATTAAACACTTAAAAGCATTGATTTATGGATTTGATCTTTATGATTTTTATTTGATTACTTCATTAATGAAGCTTCAATTAGCTGAGTAAAAGAGCAACTTGTGAGTTAAGTATATTGCTTTGTGTAACGTAGCATGATCTTTTCCTAAATTCTTAAAAATTAAGCAGAAATGCCTGATTCCACCTAATTTGTAAAAATCTCAAAGCCACCAGTTTGCTTTTCACAGTAAATATGTGCATTGTCATTGGATTTAGATCAGATATTAGGAAGAAATTCTTCATAAGTTGTTGTCATCATTTGTGGATGCTTTGTTGGAATTGGCAAATGTGTTCAACCTGAATGGGAGCAGAAGTGCCAGATGGACTAATAAGGAAAGAATGAACTCATGAACCTCATTTCTCAAAGAAATTAGGTAAAAAAGTCCCTGCCAGAGTAATTGTTTTTCTCCTGTAAACTCTAAAACTGGTGTTAATAATGTAAATAAAGACATTTGTATCTGCTACTGCTTAACATTGTAGACACAATGCTGGATGTTGGGCTTGGAGGAACATACCTATTTCTTCCTTATCTATTCTTGCAATTTGCTCTTTTTTCTTTTCTTTCACTCTTCTTAAAAAAATGCCAAAACTTTTGATCAGAGGCTATTGGTGAAGCTGAATTTTTGAAAGCTGGAGAAAATATTAATAATAAAAATAACTAATAGTGGAGCTCCTCAGTGATGGATTTTGACAGAGCTTTTCCTTTTAAAGAAATAATTGAGTTCTAATAAATTGTTTTTTCTGGTAAATTATCAAGTTCTGATAATTTATAAGAAATGCCACATTTGTTTGCTTGTAGATTACCCATACTGAGATCCTTGAAGCCTTGTGAAATGAAGGTTATAAGTCACTTCTGACAGCTTATGGCAAATCTCAATCACTGAATGTCATAATAAAATTTCAAGTATTTGGAATGCCAAGCCACAGTGTGTAAGCAATGAGTCTAAACTTTTTTTTTTTTTTTTTTGTTAAAATACTGTCTTTTACTTCATAGAATCACAGAACTGCTCAGGTTGAAAGACTTCAAAGACCTTCTTGTTAATGGTCCCTGGGGCAGGGACACCTCCCACTGTCCCAGGTTGTTCCAAGCCCATCCAGCCTGGCCTTGGGCACTGCCAGGGATCCAGGGGCAGCCACAGCTGCTCTGGGCACCCTGTGCCAGGGCCTCACACCCTCACAGGGAAGGATTTCTTCCTAGCATCTAATCTCGAAATCCCCTCCTTCAGTTTGTATTCATTCCATCTTCTCCTATCGCTACCTGCCCTTTTCTAAAATGCTTCTCCAACCTCCCTGCAGGCCCCACTCATTTCCTTCTGAACTTCATTTCTCTCACTTTTTCCATGTGGACTGTGAATATATGATGAAATTCCACTCTGATCCATTTGACATTTCCACAATTGCTTTTGTTCAAACATGGTTACGAGCAAGGTCCCTCCCAACCTATGATCCTGGGATTGGGTCCTGCTCTTTAACCCAACCCAATATAACACAGATTGTCAGGGTAGTAGGAGAAAGAGCTGTGGAAATAAATCCTTTGTTTCCAATGATCTGGGAGAAATCTGCCTGATAACTTTCTCCTCAGAAGTATTGAGAAATGTCCGTATTCCCTCGCTTGTGAACACCTCCGTGGTTCTGCAGGGCAGAGTCTTTGGGAGGGGATGTTGTGGCAATAGCTAAATCTGTCCTGCAGACCTGCACCCTGACACCTGTGATGACTTGGACTGTCAAATAAATGGTTTTGGTGATGTACAGTCCAAAACTCCTTTCAGCAATGTAATTTATTTAGTCAAAACCTGTAATCCATCCCAATGACAAAATTCCCTCTTTACTGTATTTTTTAAGGAGCTGTTTTCACCACTCCCCACACACCTCTGGTGAGGTATGGAAGGAGGACTGACCAAGTTTTACTGGAGACATGATGAGTGTGTGCAAACACTATTTGTGTGAATCAATAACAGATTATCTGCTATTTTTGCTCCAAAAAAACCCACAGCTGATGTTTTAAGGAATTCTTACTCGCTGAAGCTTTCAACATTTTTCAAGGTTTTGAATTTTGTTTTTTACTCCTCAGCTGAATAAAAACAATCTCTCAAGCATTATTCACTATTTTGAAATGTTTCAGTTTCAACAAAGCAATGTACTTTAAATACCTCTAAATACCTTGAAGATATTATTTCCCTTTTCAGATAAGTATGCCTGTCTACGATTTTTCATAAGAACATAAGGCAACAAAACCAATTGCCCTCAAAGTTAATAGGAATTTGTTGCCTAGAAACTATATTCTTCTTTAAAACTAATTAGTTGCCTAGAAACCACACAAATCCCTAAAACTTCTGTAGTTTCCACAATGCCTAAGTGACTTGCACTGTTTCATGCAAGAAAAAAGTAAAGTTTGAAAATGTGATTTCAATGGCAGAAGTGTGGGGATGTGCTATCAAGGTGT